>NW_027167608.1:0-130628 GCF_013368605.1 Nyctibius grandis
TAAGCCCCAACTTATTAAGCCCCCAACTGAATAAGCCCCCAACTGAATAAGCCCCCAACTGAATAAGCCCCCAACTGAATAAGCCCCCAATTGAATAAGCCCCCAACTGAATAAGCCCCCAACTTATTAAGGCCCCAACCAACTAAATAAGGCCCCAACCAACTAAATAAGGCCCCAACCAACTAAATAAGGCCCCAACCAACTAAATAAGGCCCCAACCAACTAAATAAGGCCCCAACCAACTAAATAAGGCCCCAACCAACTAAATAAGGCCCCAACCAACTAAATAAGGCCCCAACCAACTAAATAAGGCCCCAACCAACTAAATAAGGCCCCAACTGAATAAGCCCCCAACTGATTAAGCCCCCAAGTAAATAAGCCCCCAAATAAATAAGGCCCCAACCAACTAAATAAGCCCCCAACTGATTAAGCCCCCAACTGATTAAGCCCCCAACTGATTAAGCCCCCAACTGATTAAGCCCCCAACTGATTAAGCCCCCAACTAATAAAGCCCCCAACTAATAAAGCCCCCAACTAATAAAGCCCCCAACTAATAAAGCCCCCAACTAATAAAGCCCCCAACTAATAAAGCCCCCAACTAATAAAGCCCCCAACTAATTATGGCCCCAACTAATTAAGCCCCCAACTTATTAAGCCCCAACCAACTAAATAAGCCCCCAACTGATTAAGCCCCCAACTGATTAAGCCCCCAACTGATTAAGCCCCCAACTAATAAAGCCCCCAACTAATAAAGCCCCCAACTAATAAAGCCCCCAACTAATAAAGCCCCCAACTAATAAAGCCCCCAACTAATTATGGCCCCAACTAATTAAGCCCCCAACTTATTAAGCCCCCAACTTTTTAAGCCCCAACTAATATAAAGCCCCTTTAATTAAGCCCCAATTAATAAACAAAAATGTAAAAGTAATTGTAAATGTAACAGAAGTTAAAAAAAAACCCTAAAAACATTAACATCTAATCCTAAAAAAATGTAAAATTATAATAGATTTAGACCTGTACATTACTAAGAAGGTAGACGTGGACGCCGGAAACTCTGGTAGACGTGGACGCTAGATAATGTACGACAGGTAGACGTGCACGCCAGAAGCACTGAGGTAGACGTGCACGGCAGAAGCACAAGCTAGACGTGCACGCCAGAAGCACTGAAATAAAACAGTGGAAAAAAAAGATAAATGAAAAAAAAGACCAACTAATAAAGTCCCAAATAATAACTAATAAAGCCCCCACTAATAAAGCCCCCACTAACAACTAATAAAGCCCCCAACTTATAAAGCCCCCACTAATAACTAATAAAGCCCCCAACTTATTAAGCCCCCAACTTATTAAGCCCCCAACTTATTAAGCCCCCAACTTATTAAGCCCCCAACTTATTAAGCCCCCAACTTATTAAGCCCCCAACTTATTAAGCCCCAACTTATTAAGCCCCAACTTATTAAGCCCCAACTTATTAAGCCCCAACTTATTAAGCCCCATCTTATTAAGCCCCAACTTATTAAGCCCCAACTTATTAAGCCCCAACTTATTAAGCCCCAACTTATTAAGCCCCAACTAATATAAAGCCCCAATTAATAAACAAAAATGTAAAAGTAATTGTACATGTAACAGAAGTTAAAACGAAACCCTAAAAACATTAACATCTAATCCTAAAAAAATGTAAAATTATAATAGATTTAGACCTGTATATTACTAGAAGGTAGACGTGGACGCCGGAATCTCTGGTAGACGTGGACGCTAGATAATGTATTACAGGTAGACGTGCACGCCAGTAACACTGAGGTAGACGTGCACGCCAGATGTACTAAGGTAGACGTGCACGCCAGAAGCACTTAGGTAGACGTGCACGCCAGAAGCCCTGAGGTAGACGTGCACGCCACAAGCACTGAGGTAGACGTGCACGCCAGAAGCACTGAGGTAGACGTTCACGCCAGAAGCACTGAGGTAGACGTGCACGCCAGAAGCACTGAGGTAGACGTGCACGCCAGAAGCACTGAGGTAGACGTGCACGCCAGAACAACTGAGGTAGACGTGCACGCCAGAAGCACTGAAATAGACCAGTGGAAAAAAAAGATAAATGAAAAAAAAGACCAACTAATAAAGTCCCAAATAATAACTAATAAAGCCCCCACTAATAAAGCCCCCAACTTATAAAGCCCCCAACTTATAAAGCCCCCAACTTATAAAGCCCCCAACTTATAAAGCCCCCAACTTATAAAGCCCCCAACTTATAAAGCCCCCAACTTATTAAGCCCCCAACTAAATAAGCCCCCAACTAAATAAGCCCCCAACTAAATAAGCCCCCAACTAAATAAGCCCCCAACTAAATAAGCCCCCAACTAAATAAGCCCCCAACTAAATAAGCCCCCAACTAAATAAGCCCCCAACTAAATAAGCCCCCAACTAAATAAGCCCCCAACTAAATAAGCCCCCAACTAAATAAGCCCCCAACTAAATAAGCCCCCAACTAAATAAGCCCCCAACTAAATAAGCCCCCAACTAAATAAGCCCCCAACTAAATAAGCCCCCAACTAAATAAGCCCCCAACTAAATAAGCCCCCAACTAAATAAGCCCCCAGCTAAATAAGCCCCCAACTAAATAAATCCCCAACTAAATAAGCCCCCAACTAAATAAGCCCCCAACTAAATAAGCCCCCAACTAAATAAGCCCCCAACTAAATAAGCCCCCCAACTAAATAAGCCCCCAACTAAATAAGCCCCCAACTAAATAAGGCTCCAACCAACTAAATAAGCCCCCAACTGAATAAGCCCCCAACTGATTAAGCCCCCAACTGATTAAGCCCCCAAGTAAATAAGGCCCCAACCAACTAAATAAGGCCCCAACCAACTAAATAAGGCCCCAACTGATTAAGCCCCCAACTGATTAAGCCCCCAACTGATTAAGCCCCCAACTGATTAAGCCCCCAACTGATTAAGCCCCCAACTGATTAAGCCCCCAACTGATTAAGCCCCCAACTAATAAAGCCCCCAACTAATAAAGCCCCCAACTAATAAAGCCCCCAACTAATTATGGCCCCAACTAATTAAGCCCCCAACTTATTAAGCCCCCAACTTTTTAAGCCCCAACTTTTTAAGCCCCAACCAACTAAATAAGCCCCCAACTGATTAAGCCCCCAACTGATTAAGCCCCCAACTGATTAAGCCCCCAACTAATAAAGCCCCCAACTAATAAAGCCCCCAACTAATAAAGCCCCCAACTAATAAAGCCCCCAACTAATAAAGCCCCCAACTAATAAAGCCCCCAACTAATTATGGCCCCAACTAATTAAGCCCCCAACTTTTTAAGCCCCCAACTAATTATGCCCCAACTAATATAAAGCCACTTCTAATTAAGCCCCAATTAATAAACAAAAATGTAAAAGTAATTGTAAATGTAACAGAAGTTAAAAAAAAACCCTAAAAACATTAACATCTAATCCTAAAAAAATGTAAAATTATAATAGATTTAGACCTGTACATTACTAAGAAGGTAGACGTGGACGCCTGAAACTCTGGTAGACGTGGACGCTAGATAATGTACGACAGGTAGACGTGCACGCCAGAAGAACTGCGGTAGACGTGCACGCCAGAAGCACAAGTTAGACGTGCACGCCAGAAGCACTGAAATAAACCAGTGGAAAAAAAGAAAAATGAAAAAAAAGACCAACTAATAAAGTCCCAAATAATAACTAATAAAGCCCCCACTAATAAAGCCCCCACTAATAACTAATAAAGCCCCCAACTTATTAAGCCCCCAACTTATTAAGCCCCAACTTATTAAGCCCCAACTTTTTAAGCCCCAACTTATTAAGCCCCAACTTATTAAGCCCCAACTTTTTAAGCCCCAACTTATTAAGCCCCAACTTATTAAGCCCCAACTTATTAAGCCCCCAACTTATTAAGCCCCAACTTATTAAGCCCCAACTTATTAAGCACCAACTTATTAAGCCCCAACTTATTAAGCCCCAACTTATTAAGCCCCAACTTATTAAGCCCCAACTTATTAAGCCCCAACTTATTAAGCCCCAACTTATTAAGCCCCAACTTATTAAGCCCCAACTTATTAAGCCCCAACTTATTAAGCCCCAACTTATTAAGCCCCAACTTATTAAGCCCCAACTTATTAAGCCCCAACTAATATAAAGCCCCTTCTAATTAAGCCCCAATTAATAAACAAAAATGTAAAAGTAATTGTACATGTAACAGAAGTTAAAAAGAAACCCTAAAAACATTAACATCTAATCCTAAAAAAATGTAAAATTATAATAGATTTAGACCTGTACATTACTAGAAGGTAGACGTGGACGCCGGAATCTCTGGTAGACGTGGACGCTAGATAATGTATTACAGGTAGACGTGCACGCCAGTAACACTGAGGTAGACGTGCACGCCAGATGTTCTAAGGTAGACGTGCACGCCACAAGCACTGAGGTAGACGTGCACGCCACAAGCACTGAGGTAGACGTGCACGCCAGATGCACTGCGGTAGACGTGCACGCCAGATGCACTGCGGTAGACGTGCACGCCAGAAGCACTGCGGTAGACGTGCACGCCAGAAGCACTGCGGTAGACGTGCACGCCAGAAGCACTGATATAGACCAGTGGAAAAAAAAAGATAAATGAAAAAAAAGACCAACTAATAAAGTCCCAAATAATAACTAATAAAGCCCCCACTAATAAAGCCCCCACTAATAAAGCCCCCACTAATAAAGCCCCCACTAATAAAGCCCCCACTAATAAAGCCCCCACCTAATTATGGCCCCACCTAATTATGGCCCCACCTAATTATGGCCCCACCTAATTATGGCCCCACCTAATTATGGCCCCACCTAATTATGGCCCCACCTAATTATGGCCCCACCTAATTATGGCCCCAACTAATTATGGCCCCAACTATTGAAGCCCCCAACTTATTAAGCCCCCAACTTATTAAGCCCCCAACTTATTAAGCCCCCAACTTATTAAGCCCCCAACTTATTAAGCCCCCAACTTATTAAGCCCCCAACTTATTAAGCCCCCAACTTATTAAGCCCCCAACTAAATAAGCCCCCAACTAAATAAGCCCCCAACTAAATAAGCCCCCAACTAAATAAGCCCCCAACTAAATAAGCCCCCAACTAAATAAGCCCCCAACTAAATAAGCCCCCAACTAAATAAGCCCCCAACTAAATAAGCCCCCAACTAAATAAGCCCCCAACTAAATAAGCCCCCAACTAAATAAGCCCCCAACTAAATAAGCCCCCAACTAAATAAGCCCCCAACTGAATAAGCCCCCAACTGAATAAGCCCCCAACTGAATAAGCCCCCAACTGAATAAGCCCCCAACTGAATAAGCCCCCAACTGAATAAGCCCCCAACTAAATAAGCCCCCAAATAAATAAGCCCCCAACTAAATAAGCCCCCAACTAAATAAGCCCCCAACTAAATAAGGCCCCAACTAAATAAGGCCCCAACCAACTAAATAAGCCCCCAACTGATTAAGCCCCCAACTGATTAAGCCCCCAACTAAATAAGGCCCCAACTAAATAAGGCCCCAACTAAATAAGGCCCCAACTAAATAAGGCCCCAACTAAATAAGGCCCCAACTGATTAAGCCCCCAACTAATTAAGCCCCCAACTAATTAAGCCCCCAACTAATTAAGCCCCCAACTAATTAAGCCCCCAACTAATTAAGCCCCCAACTAATTAAGCCCCCAACTAATTAAGCCCCCAACTAATTAAGCCCCCAACTAATATAAAGCCCCTTCTAATTAAGCCCCAATTAATAAACAAAAATGTATAAGTAATTGTAAATGTAACAGAAGTTAAAAAAAAAACCCTAAAAACATTAACATCTAATCCTAAAAAAATGTAAAATTATAATAGATTTAGACCTGTACATTACTAGGAAGGTAGACGTGGACGCCGGAAACTCTGGTAGACGTGGACGCTAGATAATGTACGACAGGTAGACGTGCACGCCAGAAGAACTGCGGTAGACGTGCACGCCAGAAGCACAAGTTAGACGTGCACGCCAGAAGCACTGAAATAAACCAGTGGAAAAAAAAGAAAAATGAAAAAAAAGACCAACTAATAAAGTCCCAAATAATAACTAATAAAGCCCCCACTAATAAAGCCCCCACTAATAACTAATAAAGCCCCCACTAATAACTAATAAAGCCCCCAACTTATTAAGCCCCAACAACTTATTAAGCCCCAACAACTTATTAAGCCCCAACAACTTATTAAGCCCCAACTTATTAAGCCCCAACTTATTAAGCCCCAACTTATTAAGCCCCAACTTATTAAGCCCCAACTTATTAAGCCCCAACTTATTAAGCCCCAACTTATTAAGCCCCAACTTATTAAGCCCCAACTTATTAAGCCCCAACTTATTAAGCCCCAACTTATTAAGCCCCAACTAATATTAAGCCCCAACTAATTAAGCCCCAATTAATAAACAAAAATGTAAAAGTAATTGTACATGTAACAGAAGTTAAAAAGAAACCCTAAAAACATTAACATCTAATCCTAAAAAAATGTAAAATTATAATAGATTTAGACCTGTACATTACTAGAAGGTAGACGTGGACGCCGGAATCTCTGGTAGACGTGGACGCTAGATAATGTATTACAGGTAGACGTGCACGCCAGTAACACTGAGGTAGACGTGCACGCCAGATGTTCTAAGGTAGACGTGCACGCCACAAGCACTGAGGTAGACGTGCACGCCACAAGCACTGAGGTAGACGTGCACGCCAGATGCACTGCGGTAGACGTGCACGCCAGATGCACTGCGGTAGACGTGCACGCCAGAAGCACTGCGGTAGACGTGCACGCCAGAAGCACTGATATAGACCAGTGGAAAAAAAAAGATAAATGAAAAAAAAGACCAACTAATAAAGTCCCAAATAATAACTAATAAAGCCCCCACTAATAAAGCCCCCACTAATAAAGCCCCCACTAATAAAGCCCCCACTAATAAAGCCCCCACTAATAAAGCCCCCACTAATAAAGCCCCCACTAATAAAGCCCCCAACTAATTATGGCCCCAACTAATTATGGCCCCAACTAATTATGGCCCCAACTAATTATGGCCCCAACTAATTATGGCCCCAACTATTGAAGCCCCCAACTATTGAAGCCCCCAACTATTGAAGCCCCCAACTTATTAAGCCCCCAACTTATTAAGCCCCCAACTTATTAAGCCCCCAACTTATTAAGCCCCCGACTGAATAAGCCCCCGACTGAATAAGCCCCCGACTGAATAAGCCCCCGACTGAATAAGCCCCCAACTGAATAAGCCCCCAACTGAATAAGCCCCCAACTGAATAAGCCCCCAACTAAATAAGCCCCCAACTAAATAAGCCCCCAACTAAATAAGCCCCCAACTAAATAAGCCCCCAACTAAATAAGCCCCCAACTAAATAAGCCCCCAACTAAATAAGGCCCCAACCAACTAAATAAGCCCCCAACTGATTAAGCCCCCAACTGATTAAGCCCCCAACTAAATAAGCCCCCAACTAAATAAGGCCCCAACTAAATAAGGCCCCAACTAAATAAGGCCCCAACTAAATAAGGCCCCAACTAAATAAGGCCCCAACTAAATAAGGCCCCAACTAAATAAGGCCCCAACTAAATAAGGCCCCAACTAAATAAGGCCCCAACTGATTAAGCCCCCAACTAATTAAGCCCCCAACTAATTAAGCCCCCAACTAATATAAAGCCCCTTCTAATTAAGCCCCAATTAATAAACAAAAATGTATAAGTAATTGTAAATGTAACAGAAGTTAAAAAAAAAACCCTAAAAACATTAACATCTAATCCTAAAAAAATGTAAAATTATAATAGATTTAGACCTGTACATTACTAGGAAGGTAGACGTGGACGCCGGAAACTCTGGGAGACGTGGACGCTAGATAATGTACGACAGGTAGACGTGCACGCCAGAAGCACTGAGGTAGACGTGCACGCCAGAAGCACTGAGTTAGACATGCACGCCAGAAGCACTGAAATAGACCAGTGGAAAAAAAAGAAAAATGAAAAAAAAGACCAACTAATAAAGTCCCAAATAATAACTAATAAAGCCCCCACTAATAAAGCCCCCACTAATAACTAATAAAGCCCCCACTAATAAAGCCCCCACTAATAACTAATAAAGCCCCCACTAATAAAGCCCCCACTAATAACTAATAAAGCCCCCACTAATAAAGCCCCCACTAATAACTAATAAAGCCCCCACTAATAAAGCCCCCACTAATAACTAATAAAGCCCCCACTAATAACTAATAAAGCCCCCACTAATAACTTATAAAGCCCCCACTAATAACTTATAAAGCCCCCACTAATAACTTATAAAGCCCCCAACTTATTAAGCCCCCAACTTATTAAGCCCCCAACTTATTAAGCCCCCAACTTATTAAGCCCCCAACTTATTAAGCCCCCAACTTATTAAGCCCCCAACTTATTAAGCCCCCAACTTATTAAGCCCCCAACTTATTAAGCCCCCAACTTATTAAGCCCCCAACTTATTAAGCCCCCAACTTATTAAGCCCCCAACTAAATATGCCCCCAACTGAATAAGCCCCCAACTAAATAAGCCCCCAACTTATTAAGCCCCCAACTAAATAAGGCCCCAACCAACTAAATAAGCCCCCAACTGATTAAGCCCCCAACTAAATAAGCCCCCAACTAAATAAGCCCCCAACTAAATAAGCCCCCAACTAAATAAGCCCCCAACTAAATAAGCCCCCAACTAAATAAGCCCCCAACTGATTAAGCCCCCAACTTATTAAGCCCCCAACTTATTAAGCCCCCAACTAAATATGCGCCCAACTAAATAAGCGCCCAACTAAATAAGCCCCCAACTAAATAAGCCCCCAACTAAATAAGCCCCCAACTAAATAAGCCCCCAACTAAATAAGGCCCCAACCAACTAAATAAGCCCCCAACTGATTAAGCCCCCAACTAAATAAGGCCCCAACTAAATAAGCCCCCAACTAAATAAGCCCCCAACTGATTAAGCCCCCAACTGATTAAGCCCCCAACTGATTAAGCCCCCAACTGATTAAGCCCCCAACTGATTAAGCCCCCAACTGATTAAGCCCCCAACTGATTAAGCCCCAATTAATAAACAAAAATGTAAAAGTAATTGTAAATGTAACAGAAGTTAAAAAAAAACCCCTAAAAACATTAACATCTAATCCTAAAAAAATGTAGAATTATAATAGATTTAGACCTGTACATTACTAGGAAGGTAGACGTGGACGCCGGAAACTCTGGTAGACGTGGACGCTAGATAATGTACGACAGGTAGACGTGCACGCCAGTAGCACTGAGGTAGACGTGCACGCCAGAAGCACTGAGTTAGACGTGCACGCCAGAAGCACTGAAATAAACCAGTGGAAAAAAAAGAAAAATGAAAAAAAAGACCAACTACTGAAGTCCCAAATAATAACTGATAAAGCCCCCACTAATAAAGCCCCCACTAATAAAGCCCCCACTAATAAAGCCCCCACTAATAACCAATAAAGCCCCCACTAATAAAGCCCCCACTAATAACCAATAAAGCCCCCACTAATAAAGCCCCCACTAATAAAGCCCCCACTAATAAAGCCCCCACTAATAAAGCCCCCACTAATAAAGCCCCCACTAATAAACCCCCACTAATAACTAATAAAGCCCCCACTAATAACTAATAAAGCCCCCACTAATAACTAATAAAGCCCCCACTAATAACTAATAAAGCCCCAACAACTAATAAAGCCCCCAACAACTAATAAAGCCCCCAACAACTAATAAAGCCCCCAACAACTTATAAAGCCCCCAACAACTTATAAAGCCCCCAACAACTTATAAAGCCCCCAACAACTTATAAAGCCCCCAACAACTTATAAAGCCCCCAACAACTTATAAAGCCCCAGCTAATAGAAGCCCCCAAATAATGAAGCCCCAAACTAATAAAGCCCCTAACTTATAAAGCCCCCAACTTATAAAGCCCCCAGCTAATAAAGCCCCCACTAATAAAGCCCCCAACTAATAAAGCCCCCAACTAATAAAGCCCCCAACTAATAAAGCCCCCAACTTATTAAGCCCCCAACTTATTAAGCCCCCAACTTATTAAGCCCCCAACTAATAAAGCCCCCAACTAATAAAGCCCCCAACTAATAAAGCCCCCAACTAATAAAGCCCCCAACTAATAAAGCCCCCAACTAATAAAGCCCCCAACTAATAAAGCCCCCAACTTATTAAGCCCCCAACTTATTAAGCCCCCAACTTATTAAGCCCCCAACTTATTAAGCCCCCAACTAAATAAGCCCCCAACTAAATAAGCCCCCAACTAAATAAGCCCCCAACTAAATAAGCCCCCAACTAAATAAACCCCCAACTAAATAAGCCCCCAACTAAAAAAGCCCCCAACTTATTAAGCCCCCACTGAATAAGTCCCCAACTGATTAATCCCCCAAATAATTAATCCCCCAACTAATTAAGCCCCCACTAATTAAGCCCCCACTAATTAAGCCCCCAACTAATTAAGCCCCCAACTAATTAAGCCCCCAACTAATTAAGCCCCCAACTAATTAAGCCCTAAGTTATTAAGCCCAACTAATATAAAGCCCCTTCTAATTAAGCCCCAATTAATAAACAAAAATGTAAAAGTAATTGTAAATGTAACAGATGTTAAAAAAAAAACCCCTAAAAACATTAACATCTAATCTTAAAAAAATGTAAAATTATAATAGATTTAGACCTGTACATTACTAGGAAGGTAGACGTGGACGCCGGAAACTCTGTAGACGTGGACGCTAGATAATGTAATACAGATAGACATGCACGCCAGAAGCACTGAGGTAGACGTGCACGCCAGAAGCACTGAGGTAGACCAGTGGAAAAAAAAGAAAAATGAAAAAAAAGACCAACTAATAAAGTCCCAAATAATAACTAATAAAGCCCCCACTAATAAAGCCCCCACTAATAACTAATAAAGCCCCCACTAATAACTAATAAAGCCCCCACTAATAACTAATAAAGCCCCCACTAATAACTAATAAAGCCCCCACTAATAACTTATAAAGCCCCCACTAATAACTTATAAAGCCCCCAACTTATTAAGCCCCCAACTTATTAAGCCCCCAACTTATTAAGCCCCCAACTTATTAAGCCCCCAACTTATTAAGCCCCCAACTTATTAAGCCCCCAACTAAATAAGCCCCCAACCAACTAAATAAGGCCCCAACCAACTAAATAAGCCCCCAACCAACTAAATAAGCCCCCAACCAAATAAATAAGCCCCCAACTGAATAAGCCCCAACTTATTAAGCCCCAAACTAATTAAGCCCCAAACTAATTAAGCCCCCAAATTATTAAGCCCCCAAATTATTAAGCCCCCAAATTATTAAGCCCCCAACTTTTTAAGCCCCAACTTATTAAGCACCAACTAATATAATGCCCCTTCTAATTAAGCCCCAAATAATAAACAAAAATGTAAAAGTAATTGTAAATGTAACAGAAGTTAAAAAAAAACCCTAAAAACATTAACATCTAATCCTAAAAAAATGTAAAACTATAATAGATTTAGACCTGTACATTACTAGGAAGGTAGACGTGGACGCCGGAATCTCTGGTATATGTGGACGCTAGATAATGTATTACAGGTAGACGTGCACGCCAGAAGCACTGAGGTAGACGTGCACGCCAGAAGCACTGAGGTAGACGTGCACGCCAGAAGCACTGAAATAGACCAGTGGAAAAAAAAGAAAAATGAAAAAAAAGACCAACTAATAAAGTCCCAAATAATAACTAATAAAGCCCCCACTAATAACTTATAAAGCCCCCACTAATAACTTATAAAGCCCCCAACTTATTAAGCCCCCAACTTATTAAGCCCCCAACTTATTAAGCCCCCAACTTATTAAGCCCCCAACTTATTAAGCCCCCAACTTATTAAGCCCCCAACTTATTAAGCCCCCAACTTATTAAGCCCCCAACTTATTAAGCCCCCAACTAAATAAGCCCCCAACTAAATAAGCCCCCAACTAAATAAGCCCCCAACTAAATAAGCCCCCAACTAAATAAGCCCCAACTAAATAAGCCCCCAACTAAATAAGCCCCCAACTAAATAAGCCCCCAACTAAATAAGCCCCCAACCAACTAAATAAGCCCCCAACTGAATAAGCCCCCAACTGAATAAGCCCCCAACTGAATAAGCCCCAACTTATTAAGCCCCCAACTTATTAAGCCCCCAAATTATTAAGCCCCCAAATTATTAAGCCCCCAACTAATTAAGCCCCAACTTTTTAAGCCCCAACTTATTAAGCACCAACTAATATAAAGCCCCTTCTAATTAAGCCCCAATTAATAAACAAAAATGTAAAAGTAATTGTAAATGTAACAGAAGTTAAAAAAAAAACCCTGAAAACATTAACATCTAATCCTAAAAAAATGTAAAACTATAATAGATTTAGAGCTGTACATTACTAGGAAGGTAGACGTGGACGCCGGAATCTCTGGTAGACGTGGACGCTAGATAGTGTATTACAGGTAGACGTGCACGCCAGAAGCACTGAGGTAGACGTGCACGCCAGAAGCACTAAGGTAGACGTGCACGCCAGAAGAACTGAAATAGACCAGGGAAAAAAAAGAAAAATGAAAAAAAAGACCAACTAATAAAGCCCCCACTAATAACTAATAAAGCCCCCACTAATAACTAATAAAGCCCCCACTAATAACTAATAAAGCCCCCACTAATAACTAATAAAGCCCCCACTAATAACTTATAAAGCCCCCACTAATAACTTATAAAGCCCCCACTAATAACTTATAAAGCCCCCACCTTATAAAGCCCCCACCTTATAAAGCCCCCACCTTATAAAGCCCCCACCTAAATAAGCCCCCACCTAAATAAGCCCCCACCTAAATAAGCCCCCACCTAAATAAGCCCCCACCTAAATAAGCCCCCACCTAAATAAGCCCCCACCTAAATAAGCCCCCACCTAAATAAGCCCCCACCTAAATAAGCCCCCACCTAAATAAGCCCCCACCTAAATAAGCCCCCACCTAAATAAGCCCCCACCTAAATAAGCCCCCACCTAAATAAGCCCCCACCTAAATAAGCCCCCACCTAAATAAGCCCCCACCTAAATAAGCCCCCAACCAACTAAATAAGCCCCCAACCGATTAAGCCCCCAACTGATTAAGCCCCCAACTGATTAAGCCCCCAACTGATTAAGCCCCCAACTGATTAAGCCCCCAACTAATTAAGCCCCAACTTTTTAAGCCCCAACTTATTAAGCACCAACTAATATAAAGCCCCTTCTAATTCAGCCCCAATTAATAAACAAAAATGTAAAAGTAATTGTAAATGTAACAGAAGTTAAAAAAAAAACCCTGAAAACATTAACATCTAATCCTAAAAAAATGTAAAACTATAATAGATTTAGAGCTGTACATTACTTGGAAGGTAGACGTGGACGCCGGAATCTCTGGTAGACGTGGACGCTAGATAATGTATTACAGGTAGACGTGCACGCCAGAAGCACTGAGGTAGACGTGCACGCCAGAAGCACTGAGGTAGACGTGCACGCCAGAAGCACTGAGGTAGACGTGCACGCCAGAAGCACTGAGGTAGACGTGCACGCCAGAAGCACTGAGGTAGACGTGCACGCCAGAAGCACTGAGGTAGACGTGCACGCCAGAAGCACTGAAATAGACCAGTGGAAAAAAAAGAAAAATGAAAAAAAAGACCAACTAATAAAGCCCCCACTAATAACTAATAAATCTTCCACTAAAAAAGCCCCACTAATAACTAATAAAGCCCCCACTAATAACTAATAAAGCCCCCACTAATAACTAATAAAGCCCCCCACTAATAACGCCCCCCACTAATAACGCCCCCCACTAATAACGCCCCCCACTAATAACGCCCCCCACTAAATAAGCCCCCCACTAAATAAGCCCCCCACTAAATAAGCCCCCCACTAAATAAGCCCCCCACTAAATAAGCCCCCCACTAAATAAGCCCCCAACTAAATAAGCCCCCAACTAAATAAGCCCCCAACTAAATAAGCCCCCAACCAACTAAATAAGCATCCAACTGATTAAGCCCCCAACTGATTAAGCCCCCAACTAATTAAGCCCCAACTAATTAAGCCCCAACTAATTAAGCCCCAACTAATTAAGCCCCAACTTTTTAAGCACCAACTTATTAAGCCCCAACTAATATAAAGCCCGTTCTAATTAAGCCCCAATTAATAAACAAAAATGTAAAAGTAATTGTAAATGTAACAGAAGTTAAAAAAAAAACCCTAAAAACATTAACATCTAATCCTAAAAAAATGTAAAATTATAATAGGTTTAGACCTGTACATTACTAGGAATGTAGACGTGGACGCCGGAATCTCTGGTAGACGTGGACGCTAGATAATGTACTACAGGTAGACGTGCACGGCAGAAGCACTGAGGTAGACGTGCACGCCAGAAGCACTGAAATAGACCAGTGGAAAAAAAAGAAAAATGAAAAAAAAGACCAACTAATAAAGCCCCCACTAATAACTAATAAAGCCCCCACTAATAACTAATAAAGCCCCCACTAATAACTTATAAAGCCCCCACTAATAACTTATAAAGCCCCCACTAATAACTTATAAAGCCCCCACTAATAACTTATAAAGCCCCCACCTTATAAAGCCCCCACCTTATAAAGCCCCCACCTTATAAAGCCCCCACCTTATAAAGCCCCCACCTTATAAAGCCCCCACCTTATAAAGCCCCCACCTTATAAAGCCCCCACCTTATAAAGCCCCCACCTTATAAAGCCCCCACCTTATAAAGCCCCCACCTTATAAAGCCCCCACCTTATAAAGCCCCCACCTAAATAAGCCCCCACCTAAATAAGCCCCCACCTAAATAAGCCCCCACCTAAATAAGCCCCCAACTAAATAAGCCCCCAACTAAATAAGCCCCCAACTAAATAAGCCCCCAACTGAATAAGCCCCCAACTGAATAAGCCCCCAACTGAATAAGCCCCCAACTAAATAAGCCCCCAACCAACTAAATAAGCCCCCAACCAACTAAATAAGCCCCCAACCAACTAAATAAGCCCCCAACCAACTAAATAAGCCCCCAACTAATTAAGCCCCCAACTAATTAAGCCCCCACTAATTAAGCCCCCAACTAATTAAGCCCCCAACTAATTAAGCCCCCAACTAATTAAGCCCCCAACTAATTAAGCCCCCAACTAATTAAGCCCCCAACTAATTAAGCCCCATCTTTTTAAGCCCCAACTAATATAAACCCCCTTCTAATTAAGCCCCAATTAATAAACAAAAATGTAAAAGTAATTGTAAATGTAACAGAAGTTAAAAAAAAAACCCTAAAAACATTAACATCTAATCCTAAAAAAATGTAAAATTATAATAGATTTAGACCTGTACATTACTAGGAAGGTAGACGTGGACGCCGGAATCTCTGGTAGACGTGGACGCTAGATAATGTATTACAGGTAGACGTGCACGCCAGAAGCACTGAGGTAGACGTGCACGCCAGAAGCACTGAAATAGACCAGTGGAAAAAAAAGAAAAATGAAAAAGAAGACCAACTAATAAAGCCCCCACTAATAACTGATAAAGCTTCCACTAAATAAGCCCCCACTAATAACTGATAAAGCTTCCACTAAATAAGCCCCCACTAATAACTGATAAAGCTTCCACTAAATAAGCCCCCACTAATAACTGATAAAGCTTCCACTAAATAAGCCCCCACTAATAACTGATAAAGCTTCCACTAAATAAGCCCCCACTAATAACTGATAAAGCTTCCACTAAATAAGCCCCCACTAATAACTGATAAAGCTTCCACTAAATAAGCCCCCACTAATAACTGATAAAGCTTCCACTAAATAAGCCCCCACTAATAACTGATAAAGCTTCCACTAAATAAGCCCCCACTAATAACTGATAAAGCTTCCACTAAATAAGCCCCACTAATAACTAATAAAGCCCCCACTAATAACTAATAAAGCCCCCACTAATAACTAATAAAGCCCGCACTAATAACTAATAAAGCCCCCAGCTAATAAAGCCCCCACCTAAATAAGCCCCCACCTAAATAAGCCCCCACCTAAATAAGCCCCCACCTAAATAAGCCCCCACCTAAATAAGCCCCCAACTGAATAAGCCCCCAACTGAATAAGCCCCCAACTGAATAAGCCCCCAACTAAATAAGCCCCCAACTAAATAAGCCCCCAACCAACTAAATAAGCCCCCAACTGATTAAGCCCCCAATTGATTAAGCCCCCAACTGATTAAGCCCCCAACTGATTAAGCCCCCAACTAATTAAGCCCCAACTTTTTAAGCCCCAACTTATTAAGCACCAACTAATATAAAGCCCCTTCTAATTAAGCCCCAATTAATAAACAAAAATGTAAAAGTAATTGTAAATGTAACAGAAGTTAAAAAAAAACCCTGAAAACATTAACATTTAATCCTAAAAAAATGTAAAACTATAATAGATTTAGAGCTGTACATTACTTGGAAGGTAGACGTGGACGCCGGAATCTCTGGTAGACGTGGATGCTAGATAGTGTATTACAGGTAGACGTGCACGCCAGAAGCACTGAGGTAGACGTGCACGCCAGTAGTACTAAGGTAGACGTGCACGCCAGAAGCACTGAGGTAGACGTGCATGCCAGAAGCACTGAGGTAGACGTGCACGCCAGAAGCACTGTGGTAGACGTGCACGCCAGAAGCACTGAAATAGACCAGTGGAAAAAAAAGAAAAATGAAAAAAAAGACCAACTAATAAAGCCCCCACTAATAACTAATAAATCTTCCACTAAAAAAGCCCCCACTAATAACTAATAAAGCCCCCACTAATAACGCCCCCCACTAATAACGCCCCCCACTAATAACGCCCCCCACTAATAACGCCCCCAACTTATTAAGCCCCCAACTTATTAAGCCCCCAACTAAATAAGCCCCCAACTAAATAAGCCCCCAACTAAATAAGCCCCCAACTAAGTAAGCCCCCAACTAAGTAAGCCCCCAACTAAATAAGCCCCCAACTAAATAAGCCCCCAACTAAATAAGCCCCCCACTAAATAAGCCCCCCACTAAATAAGCCCCCAACTAAATAAGCCCCCAACTAAATAAGCCCCCAACCAACTAAATAAGCATCCAACTGATTAAGCCCCCAACTGATTAAGCCCCCAACTAATTAAGCCCCAACTAATTAAGCCCCAACTTTTTAAGCCCCAACTAATATAAAGCCCCTTCTAATTAAGCCCCAATTAATAAACAAAAATGTAAAAGTAATTGTAAATGTAACAGAAGTTAAAAAAAACCCCTAAAAACATTAACATCTAATCCTAAAAAAATGTAAAATTATAATAGATTTAGACCTGTACATTACTAGGAAGGAAGACGTGGACGCCGGATTCTCTGGTAGACGTGGACGCTAGATAATGTACTACAGGTAGACGTGCACGCCAGAAGCACTGAGGTAGACGTGCACGCCAGAAGCACTGAAATAGACCAGTGGAAAAAAAAGAAAAATGAAAAAAAAGACCAACTAATAAAGTCCCAAATAATACTAATAAAGCCCCCACTAATAGCTTATAAAGCCCCCACCTTATAAAGCCCCCACCTTATAAAGCCCCCACCTTATAAAGCCCCCACCTTATAAAGCCCCCACCTTATAAAGCCCCCACCTTATAAAGCCCCCACCTTATAAAGCCCCCACCTTATAAAGCCCCCACCTTATAAAGCCCCCACCTTAATAAGCCCCCACCTAAATAAGCCCCCACCTAAATAAGCCCCCACCTAAATAAGCCCCCACCTAAATAAGCCCCCACCTAAATAAGCCCCCACCTAAATAAGCCCCCACCTAAATAAGCCCCCACCTAAATAAGCCCCCACCTAAATAAGCCCCCACCTAAATAAGCCCCCACCTAAATAAGCCCCCACCTAAATAAGCCCCCACCTAAATAAGCCCCCACCTAAATAATCCCCCAACTGAATAATCCCCCAACTGAATAATCCCCCAACTGAATAATCCCCCAACTGAATAATCCCCCAACTAAATAATCCCCCAACCAACTAAATAAGCCCCCAACTAAATAAGCCCCCAACTAAATAAGCCCTCAACTAAATAAGCCCTCAACTATATAAGCCCCCAACTAAATAATCCCCCAACTGAATAATCCCCCAACTGAATAATCCCCCAACTGAATAAGCCCCCAACTGAATAAGCCCCCAACTGAATAAGCCCCCAACTGAATAAGCCCCCAACCAACTAAATAAGCCCCCAACCAACTAAATAAGCCCCCAACTGATTAAGCCCCCAACTGATTAAGCCCCCAACTGATTAAGCCCCCAACTGATTAAGCCCCCAACTGATTTAGCCCCCAACTGATTTAGCCCCCAACTGATTTAGCCCCCAACTGATTAGCCCCCAACTGATTAAGCCCCCAACTGATTAAGCCCCCATCTAATTAAGCCCCCATCTAATTAAGCCCCCAGCTAATTAAGCCCCCAGCTAATAAAGCCCCAGCTAATAGAAGCCCCCAACTAATGAAGCCCCCAACTAATGAAGCCCCCAACTTATAAAGCCCCCAACTTATAAAGCCCCCAACTTATAAAGCCCCCAACTAATAAAGCCCCCAACTAATAAAGCCCCCAACTAATAAAGCCCCCAACTAATAAAGCCCCCAACTAATTATGGCCCCAACTAATAAAGCCCCCAACTATTTAAGCCCCCAACTATTTAAGCCCCCAACTTATTAAGCCCCCAACTTATTAAGCCCCCAACTAAATAAGCCCCCAACTAAATAAGCCCCCAACTAAATAAGCCCCCAACTAAATAAGCCCCCAACTAAATAAGCCCCCAACTAAATAAGCCCCCAACTAAATAAGCCCCCAACTAAATAAGCCCCCAACCAACTAAATAAGCATCCAACTGATTAAGCCCCCAACTGATTAAGCCCCCAACTAATTAAGCCCAAACTTTTTAAGCCCCAACTTATTAAGCCCCAACTTATTAAGCCCCAACTAATATAAAGCCCGTTCTAATTAAGCCCCAATTAATAAACAAAAATGTAAAAGTAATTGTAAATGTAACAGAAATTAAAAAAAAACCCCTAAAAACATTAACATCTAATCCTAAAAAAATGTAAAATTATAATAGGTTTAGACCTGTACATTACTAGGAAGGTAGACGTGGACGCCGGAATCTCTGGTAGACGTGGACGCTAGATAATGAACTACAGGTAGACGTGCACGCCAGAAGCACTGAGGTAGACGTGCACGCCAGAAGCACTGAAATAGACCAGTGGAAAAAAAAGAAAAATGAAAAAAAAGACCAACTAATAAAGCCCCCACTAATAACTAATAAAGCCCCCACTAATAACTAATAAAGCCCCCAACTTATAAAGCCCCCAACTTATAAAGCCCCCAACTTATAAAGCCCCCAACTTATAAAGCCCCCAACTTATAAAGCCCCCAACTTATAAAGCCCCCAACTTATAAAGCCCCCAACTTATAAAGCCCCCAACTTATAAAGCCCCCAACTAAATAAGCCCCCAACTAAATAAGCCCCCAACTAAATAAGCCCCCAACTAAATAAGCCCCCAACTAAATAAGCCCCCAACTAAATAAGCCCCCAACTGAATAAGCCCCCAACTAAATAAGCCCCCAACCAACTATATAAGCCCCCAACCAACTAAATAAGCCCCCAACCAACTAAATAAGCCCCCAACTAATTAAGCCCCCAACTAATTAAGCCCCCACTAATTAAGCCCCCAACTAATTAAGCCCCCAACTAATTAAGCCCCCAACTAATATAAACCCCCTTCTAATTAAGCCCCAATTAATAAACAAAAATGTAAAAGTAATTGTAAATGTAACAGAAGTTAAAAAAAAAACCCTAAAAACATTAACATCTAATCCTAAAAAAATGTAAAACTATAATAGATTTAGACCTGTACATTACTAGGAAGGTAGACGTGGACGCCGGAAACTCTGGTAGACGTGGACGCTAGATAATGTATTACAGGTAGACGTGCACGCCAGAAGCACTGAGGTAGACGTGCACGCCAGAAGCACTGAAATAGACCAGTGGAAAAAAAAGAAAAATGAAAAAAAAGACCAACTAATAAAGCCCCCACTAATAACTGATAAAGCTTCCACTAAATAAGCCCCCACTAATAACTGATAAAGCTTCCACTAAATAAGCCCCCACTAATAACTGATAAAGCTTCCACTAAATAAGCCCCCACTAATAACTGATAAAGCTTCCACTAAATAAGCCCCCACTAATAACTGATAAAGCTTCCACTAAATAAGCCCCCACTAATAACTAATAAAGCTTCCACTAAAAAAGCCCCCACTAATAACTGATAAAGCTTCCACTAAATAAGCCCCCACTAATAACTGATAAAGCTTCCACTAAAAAAGCCCCCACTAATAACTAATAAAGCTTCCACTAAAAAAGCCCCCACTAATAACTGATAAAGCTTCCACTAAATAAGCCCCCACTAATAACTGATAAAGCTTCCACTAAATAAGCCCCCACTAATAACTAATAAAGCTTCCACTAAATAAGCCCCCACTAATAACTAATAAAGCCCCCACTAATAACTAATAAAGCCCGCACTAATAACTAATAAAGCCCCCAGCTAATAAAGCCCCAGCTAATAGAAGCCCCCAGCTAATAGAAGCCCCCAACTTATAAAGCCCCCAACTTATAAAGCCCCCAACTTATAAAGCCCCCAACTTATAAAGCCCCCAACTTATAAAGCCCCCAACTTATAAAGCCCCCAACTTATAAAGCCCCCAACTTATAAAGCCCCCAACTTATAAAGCCCCCAACTTATAAAGCCCCCAACTTATAAAGCCCCCAACTTATAAAGCCCCCAACTTATAAAGCCCCCAACTTATAAAGCCCCCAACTTATAAAGCCCCCAACTTATAAAGCCCCCAACTTATTAAGCCCCCAACTTATTAAGCCCCCAACTTATTAAGCCCCCAACTTATTAAGCCCCCAACTTATTAAGCCCCCAACTTATTAAGCCCCCAACTTATTAAGCCCCCAACTTATTAAGCCCCCAACTAAATAAGCCCCCAACTAAATAAGCCCCCAACTAAATAAGCCCCCAACTGAATAAGCCCCCAACTGAATAAGCCCCCAACTGAATAAGCCCCCAACTAAATAAGCCCCCAACTAAATAAGCCCCCAACCAACTAAATAAGCATCCAACTAATTTAGCCCCCAACTGATTAAGCCCCCAACTAATTAAGCCCAAACTTTTTAAGCCCCAACTTATTAAGCACCAACTTATTAAGCCCCAACTAATATAAAGCCCGTTCTAATTAAGCCCCAATTAATAAACAAAAATGTAAAAGTAATTGTAAATGTAACAGAAGTTAAAAAAAAAACCCTAAAAACATTAACATCTAATCCTAAAAAAATGTAAAATTATAATAGATTCAGACCTGTACATTACTAGGTAGGTAGACGTGGACGCCGGAATCTCTGGTAGACGTGGACACTAGATAATGTACGACAGGTAGACGTGCACGCCAGAAGCACTGAGGTAGACGTGCACGCCAGAAGCACTGAGGTAGACGTGCACGCCAGAAGCAGTGAGGTAGACCAGTGGAAAAAAAAGAAAAATGAAAAAAAAAGACCAACTAATAAAGTCCCAAATAATAACTAATAAAGCCCCCACTAATAAAGCCCCCACTAATAACTAATAAAGCCCCCACTAATAACTAATAAAGCCCCCACTAATAACTAATAAAGCCCCCACTAATAACTAATAAAGCCCCCACTAATAACTAATAAAGCCCCCAACTTATAAAGCCCCCAACTTATAAAGCCCCCAACTTATAAAGCCCCCAACTAAATAAGCCCCCAACTAAATAAGCCCCCAACTAAATAAGCCCCCAACTAAATAAGCCCCCAACTAAATAAGCCCCCAACTAAATAAGCCCCCAACTAAATAAGCCCCCAACTTATAAAGCCCCCAACTTATAAAGCCCCCAACTTATAAAGCCCCCAACTTATAAAGCCCCCAACTTATAAAGCCCCCAACTTATAAAGCCCCCAACTTATAAAGCCCCCAACTTATAAAGCCCCCAACTTATAAAGCCCCCAACTTATAAAGCCCCCAACTTATAAAGCCCCCAACTTATAAAGCCCCCAACTTATAAAGCCCCTTCTTATTAAGCCCCCAACTTATTAAGCCCCCAACTTATTAAGCCCCCAACTTATTAAGCCCCCAACTTATTAAGCCCCCAACTTATTAAGCCCCCAACTAAATAAGCCCCCAACTAAATAAGCCCCCAACTAAATAAGCCCCCAACTAAATAAGCCCCCAACTAAATAAGCCCCCAACCAACTAAATAAGCATCCAACTGATTAAGCCCCCAACTGATTAAGCCCCCACGTGATTAAGCCCCCACGTGATTAAGCCCCCACGTGATTAAGCCCCCACGTGATTAAGCCCCCACTAAGTAAGCCCCCACTAATTAAGCCCCAACTAATTTAGCCCCCAACTATTTAAGCCCCCAACTAATTAAGCCCCCAACTAATTAAGCCGAACTTATTAAGCACCAACTTATTAAGCCCCAACTAATATAAAGCCCCTTATAATTAAGCCCCAATTAATAAACAAAAATGTAAAAGTAATTGTAAATGTAACAGAAGTTAAAAAAAAACCCTAAAATCATTAACATCTAATCCTAAAAAAATGTAAAATTATAATAGATTTAGACCTGTACATTACTAGGAAGGTAGACGTGGACGCCGGAATCTCTGGTAGACGTGGACGCTAGATAATGTACTACAGGTAGACGTGCACGCCAGAAGCACTGAGGTAGACGTGCACGCCAGAAGCACTGAGGTAGACGTGCACGCCAGAAGCACTGAGGTAGACGTGCACGCCAGAAGCACTGAGGTAGACCAGTGGGAAAAAAAAGAAAAATGAAAAAAAAAGACCAACTAATAAAGTCCCAAATAATAACTAATAAAGCCCCCACTAATAAAGCCCCCACTAATAAAGCCCCCACTAATAACTAATAAAGCCCCCAACTTATAAAGCCCCCAACTTATTAAGCCCCCAACTTATTAAGCCCCCAACTTATTAAGCCCCCAACTTATTAAGCCCCCAACTTATTAAGCCCCCAACTTATTAAGCCCCCAACTTATTAAGCCCCCAACTAAATAAGCCCCCAACTAAATAAGCCCCCAACTAAATAAGCCCCCAACTAAATAAGCCCCCAACTAAATAAGCCCCCAACTAAATAAGCCCCCAACTAAATAAGCCCCCAACTAAATAAGCCCCCAACTGAATAAGCCCCCAACTGAATAAGGCCCCAACTGAATAAGGCCCCAACTGAATAAGGCCCCAACTGAATAAGGCCCCAACTGAATAAGGCCCCAACTGAATAAGCCCCCAACCGAATAAGCCCCCAACCGAATAAGCCCCCAACCGAATAAGCCCCCAACTAAATAAGCCCCCAACCAACTAAAAAAGCCCCCAACAGATTAAGCCCCCAACTGATTAAGCCCCCAACTGATTAAGCCCCAAATTATTAAGCCCCCAACTAATTAAGCCCCCAACTAATTAAGCCCCCAACTAATTAAGCCCCCAACTAATTAAGCCCCCAACGAATTAAGCCCCCAACTAATTAAGCCCCAACTTATTAAGCCCCAACTTATTAAGCACCAACTTATTAAGCCCCAACTAATATAAAGCCCCTTCTAATTAAGCCCCAATTAATAAACAAAAATGTAAAAGTAATTGTAAATGTAACAGAAGTTAAAAAAAAAAACCCTAAAAACATTAACATCTAATCCTAAAAAAATGTAAAATTATAATAGATTTAGACCTGTACATTACTAGGAAGGTAGACGTGGACGCCGGAATCTCTAGTAGACGTGGACGCTAGATAATGTATTACATGTAGACGTGCACGCCAGAAGCACTGAGGTAGACGTGCACGCCAGAAGCACTGAGGTAGACGTGCACGCCAGAAGCACTGAGGTAGACGTGCACGCCAGAAGCACTGAGGTAGACGTGCACGCCAGAAGCACTGAGGTAGACCAGTGGAAAAAAAAGAAAAATGAAAAAAAAAGACCAACTAATAAAGCCCCCACTAATAACTAATAAAGCCCCCACTAATAACTAATAAAGCCCCCACTAATAACTAATAAAGCCCCCACTAATAACTAAGAAAGCCCCCAACTTATTAAGCCCCCAACTAAATAAGCCCCCAACTAAATAAGCCCCCAACTAAATAAGCCCCCAACTAAATAAGCCCCCAACTAAATAAGCCCCCAACTAAATAAGCCCCCAACTAAATAAGCCCCCAACTAAATAAGCCCCCAACTAAATAAGCCCCCAACTAAATAAGCCCCCAACTAAATAAGCCCCCAACTAAATAAGCCCCCAACTAAATAAGCCCCCAACTGAATAAGCCCCCAACTGAATAAGCCCCCAATTGAATAAGCCCCCAACTGAATAAGCCCCCAACTGAATAAGCCCCCAACTGAATAAGCCCCCAACTGAATAAGCCCCCAACTAAATAAGCCCCCAACTAAATAAGCCCCCAACCAACTAAATAAGCCCCCAACCAACTAAATAAGCCCCCAACAGATTAAGCCCCCCACTAAATAAGCCCCCAACTAAATAAGCCCCCAACTAAATAAGCCCCCAACCAACTAAATAAGCATCCAACTGATTAAGCCCCCAACTGATTAAGCCCCCAATTAATTAAGCCCCAACTAATTAAGCCCCAACTAATTAAGCCCCAACTTATTAAGCCCCAACTTATTAAGCCCCAACTTATTAAGCCCCAACTTATTAAGCCCCAACTTATTAAGCCCCAACTTATTAAGCCCCAACTTATTAAGCCCCAACTTATTAAGCCCCAACTTATTAAGCCCCAACTTATTAAGCCCCAACTTATTAAGCCCCAACTAATATAAAGCCCGTTCTAATTAAGCCCCAATTAATAAACAAAAATGTAAAAGTAATTGTAAATGTAACAGAAGTTAAAAAAAAACCCCTAAAAACATTAACATCTAATCCTAAAAAAATGTAAAATTATAATAGATTTAGACCTGTACATTACTAAGAAGGTAGACGTGGACGCCGGAACTCTGGTAGACGTGGACGCTAGATAATGTACGACAGGTAGACGTGCACGCCAGAAGCACTGAGGTAGACGTGCACGCCAGAAGCACTGAAATAGACCAGTGGAAAAAAAAGAAAAATGAAAAAAAAGACCAACTAATAAAGTCCCAAATAATACTAATAAAGCCCCCACTAATAAAGCCCCCACTAATAACTAATAAAGCCCCCACTAATAACTAATAAAGCCCCCACTAATAACTTATAAAGCCCCCACTAATAACTTATAAAGCCCCCACTAATAACTTATAAAGCCCCCAACTAAATAAGCCCCCAACTAAATAAGCCCCCAACTTATAAAGCCCCCAACTTATAAAGCCCCCAACTTATAAAGCCCCCCCCCCAACTTATAAAGCCCCCAACTTATAAAGCCCCCAACTTATAAAGCCCCCAACTTATAAAGCCCCCAACTTATAAAGCCCCCAACTTATAAAGCCCCCAACTTATAAAGCCCCCAACTTATAAAGCCCCCAACTTATAAAGCCCCCAACTTATAAAGCCCCCAACTTATAAAGCCCCCAACTTATAAAGCCCCCAACTTATAAAGCCCCCAACTTATAAAGCCCCCAACTTATAAAGCCCCCAACTTATAAAGCCCCCAACTTATAAAGCCCCCAACTTATAAAGCCCCCAACTTATAAAGCCCCCAACTTATAAAGCCCCCAACTTATAAAGCCCCCAACTTATAAAGCCCCCAACTTATAAAGCCCCCAACTTATAAAGCCCCCAACTTATAAAGCCCCCAACTTATTAAGCCCCCAACTTATTAAGCCCCCAACTTATTAAGCCCCCAACTTATTAAGCCCCCAACTTATTAAGCCCCCAACTTATTAAGCCCCCAACTTATTAAGCCCCCAACTTATTAAGCCCCCAACTTATTAAGCCCCCAACTAAATAAGCCTCCAACTGAATAAGCCCCCAACTGAATAAGCCCCCAACTGAATAAGCCCCCAACTGAATAAGCCCCCAACTGAATAAGCCCCCAACTGAATAAGCCCCCAACTAAATAAGCCCCTAACTAAATAAGCCCCCAACTAAATAAGCCCCCAACTAAATAAGCCCCCAACTAAATAAGCCCCCAACCAACTAAATAAGCATCCAACTGATTAAGCCCCCAACTGATTAAGCCCCCAACTAATTAAGCCCAAACTTTTTAAGCCCCAACTTATTAAGCACCAACTTATTAAGCCCCAACTAATATAAAGCCCGTTCTAATTAAGCCCCAATTAATAAACAAAAATGTAAAAGTAATTGTAAATGTAACAGAAATTAAAAAAAAACCCCTAAAAACATTAACATCTAATCCTAAAAAAATGTAAAATTATAATAGATTTAGACCTGTACATTACTAAGAAGGTAGACGTGGACGCCGGAATCTCTGGTAGACGTGGACGCTAGATAATGTACTACAGGTAGACGTGCACGCCAGAAGCACTGAGGTAGACGTGCACGCCAGAAGCACTGAAATAGACCAGTGGAAAAAAAAGAAAAATGAAAAAAAAGACCAACTAATAAAGTCCCAAATAATAACTAATAAAGCCCGCACTAATAAAGCCCCCACTAATAAAGCCCCCACTAATAACTAATAAAGCCCCCACTAATAACTAATAAAGCCCCCACTAATAACTAATAAAGCCCCCACTAATAACTAATAAAGCCCCCACTAATAACTAATAAAGCCCCCACTAATAACTAATAAAGCCCCCACTAATAACTTATAAAGCCCCCACTAATAACTTATAAAGCCCCCACTAATAACTTATAAAGCCCCCACTAATAACTTATAAAGCCCCCACTAATAACTTATAAAGCCCCCACTAATAACTTATAAAGCCCCCACTAATAACTTATAAAGCCCCCAACTTATAAAGCCCCCAACTTATAAAGCCCCCAACTTATAAAGCCCCCAACTTATAAAGCCCCCAACTTATAAAGCCCCCAACTTATAAAGCCCCCAACTAAATAAGCCCCCAACTAAATAAGCCCCCAACTAAATAAGCCCCCAACTAAATAAGCCCCCAACTAAATAAGCCCCCAACTAAATAAGCCCCCAACTAAATAAGCCCCCAACTAAATAAGCCCCCAACTAAATAAGCCCCCAACTAAATAAGCCCCCAACTAAATAAGCCCCCAACTAAATAAGCCCCCAACTGAATAAGCCCCCAACTGAATAAGCCCCCAACTGAATAAGCCCCCAACTGAATAAGCCCCCAACTGAATAAGCCCCCAACTGAATAAGCCCCCAACTAAATAAGCCCCCAACCAACTAAATAAGCCCCCAACCAACTAAATAAGCCCCCAACCAACTAAATAAGCCCCCAACCAACTAAATAAGCCCCCAACTAATTAAGCCCCCAACTAATTAAGCCCCAACTTATTAAGCCCCAACTAATATAAACCCCCTTCTTATTAAGCCCCAATTAATAAACAAAAATGTAAAAGTAATTGTAAATGTAACAGAAGTTAAAAAAAAACCCCTAAAAACATTAACATCTAATCCTAAAAAAATGTAAAACTATAATAGATTTAGACCTGTACATTACTAGGAAGGTAGACGTGGACGCCGGAATCTCTGGTAGACGTGGACGCTAGATAATGTATTACAGGTAGACGTGCACGCCAGAAGCACTGAGGTAGACGTGCACGCCAGAAGCACTGAAATAGACCAGGGGAAAAAAAAGAAAAATGAAAAAAAAGACCAACTAATAAAGCCCCCACTAATAACTGATAAAGCTTCC
This sequence comes from Nyctibius grandis, assembly GCF_013368605.1. Lineage (NCBI taxonomy): Eukaryota > Metazoa > Chordata > Aves > Nyctibiiformes > Nyctibiidae > Nyctibius > Nyctibius grandis. The sequence goes on from NW_027167608.1 coordinate 27,923, forward strand.
ACTAAATAAGCCCCCACTAATAACTAATAAAGCCTCCACTAATAACTAATAAAGCCTCCACTAATAACTAATAAAGCCCCCAACTTATAAAGCCCCCAACTTATAAAGCCCCCAACTTATTAAGCCCCCAACTTATTAAGCCCCCAACTTATTAAGCCCCCAACTTATTAAGCCCCCAACTTATTAAGCCCCCAACTTATTAAGCCCCCAACTTATTAAGCCCCCAACTTATTAAGCCCCCAACTTATTAAGCCCCCAACTTATTAAGCCCCCAACTTATTAAGCCCCCAACTTATTAAGCCCCCAACTTATTAAGCCCCCAACTTATTAAGCCCCCAACTAAATAAGCCCCCAACTAAATAAGCCCCCAACTAAATAAGCCCCCAACTAAATAAGCCCCCAACTAAATAAGCCCCCAACCAACTAAATAAGCATCCAACTGATTAAGCCCCCAACTGATTAAGCCCCCACGTGATTAAGCCCCCACTAAGTAAGCCCCCACTAAGTAAGCCCCCACTAAGTAAGCCCCCACTAATTAAGCCCCCACTAATTAAGCCCCAACTAATTAAGCCCCAACTAATTAAGCCCCCAACTAATTTAGCCCGCAACTATTTAAGCCCCCAACTAATTAAGCCCCCAACTAATTAAGCCCCAACTTATTAAGCACCAACTTATTAAGCCCCAACTAATATAAAGCCCCTTCTAATTAAGCCCCAATTAATAAACAAAAATGTAAAAGTAATTGTAAATGTAACAGAAGTTAAAAAAAAAACCCCTAAAAACATTAACATCTAATCCTAAAAAAATGTAAAATTATAATAGATTTAGACCTGTACATTACTAGGAAGGTAGACGTGGACGCCGGAATCTCTGGTAGACGTGGACGCTAGATAATGTACTACAGGTAGACGTGCACGCCAGAAGCACTGAGGTAGACGTGCACGCCAGAAGCACAGAGGTAGACGTGCACGCCAGAAGCACTGAGGTAGACAGTGGGAAAAAAATAAAAAATGAAAAAAAAAGACCAACTAATAAAGTCCCAAATAATAACTAATAAAGCCCCCACTAATAAAGCCCCCACTAATAAAGCCCCCACTAATAACTAATAAAGCCCCCAACTTATTAAGCCCCCAACTTATTAAGCCCCCAACTTATTAAGCCCCCAACTTATTAAGCCCCCAACTTATTAAGCCCCCAACTAAATAAGCCCCAAACTAAATAAGCCCCCAACTAAATAAGCCCCCAACTAAATAAGCCCCCAACTAAATAAGCCCCCAACTAAATAAGCCCCCAACTAAATAAGCCCCCAACTAAATAAGCCCCCAACTAAATAAGCCCCCAACTAAATAAGCCCCCAACTAAATAAGCCCCCAACTAAATAAGCCCCCAACTGAATAAGCCCCCAACTGAATAAGCCCCCAACTGAATAAGCCCCCAACTGAATAAGCCCCCAACTGAATAAGCCCCCAACTGAATAAGCCCTCAACCGAATAAGCCCCCAACTAAATAAGCCCCCAACCAACTAAATAAGCCCCCAACAGATTAAGCCCCCAACTGATTAAGCCCCCAACTGATTAAGCCCCAAATTATTAAGCCCCCAACTAATTAAGCCCCCAACTAATTAAGCCCACAACTAATTAAGCCCCCAACGAATTAAGCCCCCAACGAATTAAGCCCCAACTTATCAAGCCCCAACTAATATAAAGCCCCTTCTAATTAAGCCCCAATTAATAAACAAAAATGTAAAAGTAATTGTAAATGTAACAGAAGTTAAAAAAAAAAACCCTAAAAACATTAACATCTAATCCTAAAAAAATGTAAAATTATAATAGATTTAGACCTGTACATTACTAGGAAGGTAGACGTGGAAGCCGGAATCTCTAGTATACGTGGACGCTAGAAAATGTATTACAGGTAGACGTGCACGCCAGAAGCACTGAGGTAGACGTGCACGCCAGAAGCACTGAGGTAGACGTGCACGCCAGAAGCACTGAGGTAGACGTGCACGCCAGAAGCACTGAGGTAGACGTGCACGCCAGAAGCACTGAGGTAGACCAGTGGAAAAAAAAGAAAAATGAAAAAAAAAGACCAACTAATAAAGCCCCCACTAATAACTAATAAAGCCCCCACTAATAACTAAGAAAGCCCCCACTAATAACTAAGAAAGCCCCCACTAATAACTAAGAAAGCCCCCAACTTATTAAGCCCCCAACTTATTAAGCCCCCAACTTATTAAGCCCCCAACTAAATAAGCCCCCAACTAAATAAGCCCCCAACTAAATAAGCCCCCCACTAAATAAGCCCCCAACTAAATAAGCCCCCAACTAAATAAGCCCCCAACTAATACAGCCCCCTACTAATACAGCCCCCTACTAATACAGCCCCCTACTAATACAGCCCCCTACTAATACAGCCCCCTACTAATACAGCCCCCTACTAATACAGCCCCCTACTAATACAGCCCCCTACTAATACAGCCCCCTACTAATACAGCCCCCTACTAATACAGCCCCCTACTAATACAGCCCCCTACTAATACAGCCCCCTACTAATACAGCCCCCTACTAATACAGCCCCCTACTAATACAGCCCCCTACTAATACAGCCCCCTACTAATACAGCCCCCTACTAATACAGCCCCCTACTAATACAGCCCCCTACTAATACAGCCCCCTACTAATACAGCCCCCTACTAATACAGCCCCCTACTAATACAGCCCCCTACTAATACAGCCCCCTACTAATACAGCCCCCTACTAATACAGCCCCCTACTAATACAGCCCCCTACTAATACAGCCCCCTACTAATACAGCCCCCTACTAATACAGCCCCCTACTAATACAGCCCCCAACTAATTAAGCCCCCAACTAATTAAGCCCCCAACTAATTAAGCCCCCAACTAATTAAGCCCCAACTTTAAACCCCAACTTTTTAAGCCCCTTCTAATTAAGCCCCAATTAATAAACAAAAATGTAAAAGTAATTGTAAATGTAACAGAAGTTAAAAAAAACCCCTAAAAACATTAACATCTAATCCAAAAAAAACGTAAAATTATAATAGATTTAGACCTGTACATTACTAGGAAGGTATATGTGGATGCCAGAAACTCTGGTAGACGTGGACGCTAGATAATGTACTACGGGTAGACGTGCACGACAGAAGCATTGAGGTAGACGTGCACGCCAGATGTACTAAGGTAGACGTGCACGCCAGAACAACAGAGGTAGACGTGCACGCCAGAAGCACTGAAATAGACAAGTGGAAAAAAAAGAAAAATAAAAAAAAAGACCAACTAATAAAGCCCCCAACTGAATAAGCCCCCAACTGAATAAGCCCCCAACTGAATAAGCCCCCAACTGAATAAGCCCCCAACTGAATAAGCCCCCAACTGAATAAGCCCCCAACTGAATAAGCCCCCAACTGAATAAGCCCCCAACTGAATAAGCCCCCAACTGAATAAGCCCCCAACTGAATAAGCCCCCAACTGAATAAGCCCCCAACTGAATAAGCCCCCAACTGAATAAGCCCCCAACTGAATAAGCCCCCAACTGAATAAGCCCCCAACTGAATAAGCCCCCAACCAACTAAAAAAGCCCCCAACAGATTAAGCCCCCAACTGATTAAGCCCCCAACTGATTAAGCCCCCAACTGATTAAGCCCCAAATTATTAAGCCCCCAACTAATTAAGCCCCCAACTAATTAAGCCCCCAACTAATTAAGCCCCCAACTAATTAAGCCCCCAACTAATTAAGCCCCCAACTAATTAAGCCCCCAACTAATTAAGCCCCCAACTAATTAAGCCCCCAACTAATTAAGCCCCCAACTAATTAAGCCCCAACTTATTAAGCCCCAACTTATTAAGCCCCAACTTATTAAGCCCCAACTAATATAAAGCCCCTTCTAATTAAGCCCCAATTAATAAACAAAAATGTAAAAGTAATTGTAAATGTAACAGAAGTTAAAAAAAAAACCCTAAAAACATTAACATCTAATCCTAAAAAAATGTAAAATTATAATAGATTTAGACCTGTACATTACTAGGAAGGTAGACGTGGACGCCGGAAACTCTAGTAGATGTGGACGCTAGATAATGTATTACAGGTAGACGTGCACGCCAGAAGCACTGAGGTAGACGTGCACGCCAGAAGCACTGAGGTAGACGTGCACGCCAGAAGCACTGAGGTAGAAGTGCACGCCAGAAGCCCTGAGGTAGACCAGTGCAAAAAAAAGAAAAATGAAAAAAAAGACCAACTAATAAAGTCCCAAATAATAACTAATAAAGCCCCCACTAATCAAGCCCCCACTAATAACTAATCAAGCCCCCACTAATAACTAATCAAGCCCCCACTAATAACTAATAAAGCCCCCACTAATAACTAATAAAGCCCCCACTAATAACTAATAAAGCCCCAATAATTACTAATAAAGCCCCCACTAATAACTAATAAAGCCCCCACTAATAACTAATAAAGCCCCCACTAATAACTTATTAAGCCCCCAAATATTAAGCCCCCAACTTATTAAGCCCCCAACTTATTAAGCCCCCAACTTATTAAGCCCCCAACTTATTAAGCCCCCAACTTATTAAGCCCCCAACTTATTAAGCCCCCAACTTATTAAGCCCCCAACTGAATAAGCCCCCAACTGAATAAGCCCCCAACTGAATAAGCCCCCAACTAAATAAGCCCCCAACTAAATAAGCCCCCAACTAAATAAGCCCCCAACAGATTAAGCCCCCAACAGATTAAGCCCCCAACTGATTAAGCCCCCAACAGATTAAGCCCCAAATAATTAAGCCCCCAACTAATTAAGCCCCCAACTAATTAAGCCCCCAACTAATTAAGCCCCCAACTAATTAAGCCCCCAACTAATTAAGCCCCCAACTAATTAAGCCCCCAACTAATTAAGCCCCCAACTAATTAAGCCCCAACTTATTAAGCACCAACTTATTAAGCCCCAACTAATATAAAGCCCCTTCTAATTAAGCCCCAATTAATAAACAAAAATGTAAAAGTAATTGTAAATGTAACAGAAGTTAAAAAAAAAACCCTAAAAACATTAACATCTAATCCTAAAAAAATGTAAAATTATAATAGATTTAGACCTGTACATTACTAGGAAGGTAGACGTGGACGCCGGAATCTCTAGTAGATGTGGACGCTAGATAATGTATTACAGGTAGACGTGCACGTCAGAAGCACTGAGGTAGACGTGCACGCCAGAAGCACTGAGGTAGACGTGTACGCCAGAAGCACTGAGGTAGACGTGCACGCCAGAACAACTGAGGTAGACGTGCACGCCAGAACAACTGAGGTAGACGTGCACGCCAGAACAACTGAGGTAGACGTGCACGCCAGAAGCACTGAAATAGACCAGTGGAAAAAAAAAGAAAAATGAAAAAAAAGACCAACTAATAAAGCCCCCACTAATAACTAATAAAGCCCCCACTAAAAAAGCCCCCACTAATAACTAATAAAGCCCCCACTAATAACTAATAAAGCCCCCACTAATAACTAATGAGCCCCCAACTAATAACTAATGAGCCCCCAACTAATAAAGCCCCCAACTAATAAAGCCCCCAACTAATAAAGCCCCCAACTAATAAAGCCCCCAACTAATAAAGCCCCCAACTAATAGAAGCCCCCACTAATAGAAGCCCCCAACTAATGAAGCCCCCAACTAATAAAGCCCCCAACTTATAAAGCCCCCAACTTATAAAGCCCCCAACTTATAAAGCCCCCAGCTAATAAAGCCCCCAGCTAATACAGCCCCCAGCTAATACAGCCCCCAGCTAATACAGCCCCCAGCTAATACAGCCCCCTACTAATACAGCCCCCTACTAATACAGCCCCCTACTAATACAGCCCCCTACTAATACAGCCCCCTACTAATACAGCCCCCTACTAATACAGCCCCCTACTAATACAGCCCCCTACTAATACAGCCCCCTACTAATACAGCCCCCAACTAATACAGCCCCCAACTAATTAAGCCCCCAACTAATTAAGCCCCCAACTAATTAAGCCCCCAACTAATTAAGCCCCCAACTAATTAAGCCCCAACTTTTTAAGCCCCAATTAATAAACAAAAATGTAAAAGTAATTGTAAATGTAACAGAAGTTAAAAAAAACCCCTAAAAACATTAACATCTAATCCAAAAAAAACGTAAAATTATAATAGATTTAGACCTGTACATTACTAGGAAGGTATACGTGGATGCCGGAAACTCTGGTAGACGTGGACGCTAGATAATGTACTACGGGTAGACGTGCACGACAGAAGCATTGAGGTAGACGTGCACGCCAGATGTACTAATGTAGACGTGCACGCCAGAACAACTGAGGTAGACGTGCACGCCAGAAGCACTGAAATAGACAAGTGGAAAAAAAAGAAAAATAAAAAAAAAGACCCACTAATAAAGCCCCCACTAATAACTAATGAACCCCCCAACTTATAAAGCCCCCAACTTATAAAGCCCCCAACTTATAAAGCCCCCAACTTATAAAGCCCCCAACTTATAAAGCCCCCAACTTATAAAGCCCCCAACTTATAAAGCCCCCAACTTATAAAGCCCCCAACTTATAAAGCCCCCAACTTATAAAGCCCCCAACTAATAAAGCCCCCAACTAATAAAGCCCCCAACTTATAAAGCCCCCAACTTATAAAGCCCCCAACTTATAAAGCCCCCAACTTATAAAGCCCCCAACTTATAAAGCCTCCAACTTATAAAGCCCCCAACTTATTGTGGCCCCAACTTATTGTGGCCCCAACTTATTGTGGCCCCAACTTATTGTGGCCCCAACTTATTGTGGCCCCAACTTATTGTGGCCCCAACTAATTGTGGCCCCAACTAATTGTGGCCCCAACTAATTGTGGCCCCAACTAATTATGGCCCCAACTAATTGTGGCCCCAACTAATTGTGGCCCCAACTAATTGTGGCCCCAACTAATTATGGCCCCAACTTATAAAGCCCCCAACTTATAAAGCCCCCAACTTATAAAGCCCCCAACTAATAAAGCCCCCAACTAATAAAGCCCCCAACTAATAAAGCCCCCAACTAATAAAGCCCCCAACTTATTAAGCCCCCAACTTATTAAGCCCCCAACTTATTAAGCCCCCAACTTATTAAGCCCCCAACTTATTAAGCCCCCAACTTATTAAGCCCCCAACCAAATAAGCCCCCAACCAAATAAGCCCCCAACCAAATAAGCCCCCAACCAAATAAGCCCCCAACCAACTAAGCCCCCAACCAACTAAATAAGCATCCAACTGATTAAGCCCCCAACTGATTAAGCCCCCAACTGATTAAGCCCCCAACTAATTAAGCCCCCAACTTATTAAGCCCCCAACTAATTAAGCCCCCAACTAATTAAGCCCCCAACTAATTAAGCCCCCACTAATTAAGCCCCCACTAATTAAGCCCCCACTAATTAAGCCCCCACTAATTAAGCCCCAACTTTTTAAGCCCCCACTAATTAAGCCCCAACTTTTTAAGCCCCAACTAATTAAGCCCCAACTAATATAAAGCCCCTTCTAATTAAGCCCCAATTAATAAACAAAAATGTAAAAGTAATTGTAAATGTAACAGAAGTTAAAAAAAAAAACCCTAAAAACATTAACATCTAATCCTAAAAAAATGTAAAATTATAATAGATTTAGACCTGTACATTACTAGGAAGGTAGAGGTGGACGCCGGAAACTCTGGTAGACGTGGACGCTAGATAATGTACTACAGGTAGACGTGCACGCCAGAAGCACTGAGGTAGACGTGCACGCCAGAAGCACTGAGGTAGACGTGCACGCCAGAAGCACTGAGGTAGACGTGCACGCCAGAAGCCCTGAGGTAGACCAGTGCAAAAAAAAGAAAATGAAAAAAAAGACCAACTAATAAAGTCCCAAATAATAACTAATAAAGCCCCCACTAATCAAGCCCCCACTAATAACTAATCAAGCCCCCACTAATAACTAATCAAGCCCCCACTAATAACTAATCAAGCCCCCACTAATAACTAATCAAGCCCCCACTAATAACTAATAAAGCCCCCACTAATAACTAATAAAGCCCCCACTAATAACTAATAAAGCCCCCACTAATAACTTATTAAGCCCCCAACTTATTAAGCCCCCAACTTATTAAGCCCCCAACTTATTAAGCCCCCAACTGAATAAGCCCCCAACTGAATAAGCCCCCAACTGAATAAGCCCCCAACTGAATAAGCCCCCAACTGAATAAGCCCCCAACTGAATAAGCCCCCAACTGAATAAGCCCCCAACTGAATAAGCCCCCAAATGATTAAGCCCCCAAATGATTAAGCCCCCAAATGATTAAGCCCCCAAATGATTAAGCCCCCAAATGATTAAGCCCCCAACTAATTAAGCCCCCAACTAATTAAGCCCCCAACTAATTAAGCCCCCAACTAATTAAGCCCCCAACTTATTAAGCACCAACTTATTAAGCCCCAACTAATATAAAGCCCCTTCTAATTAAGCCCCAATTAATAAACAAAAATGTAAAAGTAATTGTAAATGTAACAGAAGTTAAAAAAAAAACCCTAAAAACATTAACATCTAATCCTAAAAAAATGTAAAATTATAATAGATTTAGACCTGTACATTACTAGGAAGGTAGACGTGGACGCCGGAATCTCTAGTAGATGTGGACGCTAGATAATGTATTACAGGTAGACGTGCACGCCAGAAGCACTGAGGTAGACGTGCACGCCAGAAGCACTGAGGTAGACGTGCACGCCAGAAGCACTGAGGTAGACGTGCACGCCAGAAGCACTGAGGTAGACGTGCACGCCAGAAGCACTGAGGTAGACGTGCACGCCAGAAGCACTGAGGTAGACCAGTGGAAAAAAAAGAAAAATGAAAAAAAAGACCAACTAATAAAACCCCCACTAATAACTAATAAAGCCCCCACTAAAAAAGCCCCCACTAATAACTAATAAAGCCCCCACTAATAACTAATAAAGCCCCCACTAATAACTAATGAGCCCCCAACTAATAACTAATGAGCCCCCAACTAATAAAGCCCCCAACTAATAAAGCCCCCAACTAATAAAGCCCCCAACTAATAGAAGCCCCCAACTAATAGAAGCCCCCACTAATAGAAGCCCCCAACTAATGAAGCCCCCAACTAATGAAGCCCCCAACTAATGAAGCCCCCAACTTATAAAGCCCCCAACTTATAAAGCCCCCAACTTATAAAGCCCCCAACTTATAAAGCCCCCAACTTATAAAGCCCCCAGCTAATAAAGCCCCCAACTAATAAAGCCCCCAGCTAATAAAGCCCCCAGCTAATACAGCCCCCTACTAATACAGCCCCCTACTAATACAGCCCCCTACTAATACAGCCCCCTACTAATACAGCCCCCTACTAATACAGCCCCCTACTAATACAGCCCCCTACTAATACAGCCCCCTACTAATACAGCCCCCTACTAATACAGCCCCCTACTAATACAGCCCCCTACTAATACAGCCCCCTACTAATACAGCCCCCTACTAATACAGCCCCCTACTAATACAGCCCCCTACTAATACAGCCCCCAACTAATACAGCCCCCAACTAATACAGCCCCCAACTAATACAGCCCCCCACTAATTAAGCCCCCCACTAATTAAGCCCCCAACTAATTAAGCCCCAACTTTTTAAGCCCCAACTTTTTAAGCCCCAACTTTTTAAGCCCCAATTAATAAACAAAAATGTAAAAGTAATTGTAAATGTAACAGAAGTTAAAAAAAACCCCTAAAAACATTAACCTCTAATCCAAAAAAAACGTAAAATTATAATAGATTTAGACCTGTACATTACTAGGAAGGTATACGTGGATGCCAGAAACTCTGGTAGACGTGGACGCTAGATAATGTACTACGGGTAGACGTGCACGACAGAAGCATTGAGGTAGACGTGCACGCCAGATGTACTAAGGTAGACGTGCACGCCAGAACAACTGAGGTAGACGTGCACGCCAGAAGCACTGAAATAGACAAGTGGAAAAAAAAGAAAAATGAAAAAAAAGACCAACTAATAAAGCCCCCACTAAAAAAGCCCCCACTAATAACTAATGAACCCCCCAACTTATAAAGCCCCCAACTTATAAAGCCCCCAACTTATAAAGCCCCCAACTTATAAAGCCCCCAACTTATAAAGCCCCCAACTTATAAAGCCCCCAACTTATAAAGCCCCCAACTTATAAAGCCCCCAACTTATAAAGCCCCCAACTTATTAAGCCCCCAACTTATTAATCCCCCAACTTATTAAGCCCCCAACTTATAAAGCCCCCAACTTATAAAGCCCCCAACTTATAAAGCCCCCAACTTATAAAGCCCCCAACTTATAAAGCCCCCAACTTATAAAGCCCCCAACTAATTATGGCCCCAACTTATAAAGCCCCCAACTAATTATGGCCCCAACTAATTGTGGCCCCAACTAATAAAGCCCCCAACTTATAAAGCCCCCAACTTATAAAGCCCCCAACTTATAAAGCCCCCAACTTATAAAGCCCCCAACTTATAAAGCCCCCAACTTATAAAGCCCCCAACTTATAAAGCCCCCAACTTATAAAGCCCCCAACTTATAAAGCCCCCAACTTATAAAGCCCCCAACTTATTAAGCCCCCAACTTATTAAGCCCCCAACTTATTAAGCCCCCAACTTATTAAGCCCCCAACTTATTAAGCCCCCAACTAAATAAGCCCCCAACTGATTAAGCCCCCAACTGATTAAGCCCCCAACTGATTAAGCCCCCACTAATTAAGCCCCCACAAATTAAGCCCCCACAACTTAAGCCCCCACAAATTAAGCCCCCAACAAATTAAGCCCCCAACTAATTAAGCCCCAACTTTTTAAGCCCCAACTTATTAAGCCCCAACTAATATAAAGCCCCTTCTAATTAAGCCCCAATTAATAAACAAAAATGTAAAAGTAATTGTAAATGTAACAGAAGTTAAAAAAAAAACCCTAAAAACATTAACATCTAATCCTAAAAAAATGTAAAATTATAATAGATTTAGACCTGTACACTACTAGGAAGGTAGACGTGGACGCCGGAAATTCTGGTAGACGTGGACGAAAGATATGTACGACAGGTAGACGTGCACGCCAGAAGCACTGAGGTAGACGTGCACGCAGAAGCACTGAGGTAGACGTGCACGCCAGAAGCACTGAAATAGACCAGTGGAAAAAAAAGAAAAATGAAAAAAAAGACCAACTAATACAGCCCCCACTAATAACTAATAAAGCCCCCAACTTATAAAGCCCCCAACTTATAAAGCCCCCAACTTATAAAGCCCCCAACTTATAAAGCCCCCAACTTATAAAGCCCCCAACTTATAAAGCCCCCAACTTATAAAGCCCCCAACTTATAAAGCCCCCAACTTATAAAGCCCCCAACTTATAAAGCCGCCAACTTATAAAGCCCCCACCTTATAAAGCCCCCAGCTAATAAAGCCCCCAACTTATAAAGCCCCCAACTTATAAAGCCCCCAACTTATAAAGCCCCCAACTTATAAAGCCCCCAACTTATAAAGCCCCCAACTTATAAAGCCCCCAACTTATAAAGCCCCCAGCTAATAAAGCCCCCAACTAATAAAGCCCCCAACTAATAAAGCCCCCAACTAATAAAGCCCCCAACTAATAAAGCCCCCAACTAATTAAGCCCCCAACTTATTAATCCCCCAACTTATTAAGCCCCCAACTTATTAAGCCCCCAACTTATTAAGCCCCCAACTTATTAAGCCCCCAACTAAATAAGCCCCCAACTAAATAAGCCCCCAACTAAATAAGCCCCCAACCAAACAAATAAGCCCCTAACCAACTAAATAAGCCCCCAACCAACTAAATAAGCCCCCAACCAACTAAATAAGCCCCCAACCTACTAAATAAGCCCCCAACTGATTAAGCCCCCAAGTGATTAAGCCCCCAACTAATTAAGCCCCCAACTAATTAAGCCCCCAACTAATTAAGCCCCCAACTAATTAAGCCCCCAACTAATTAAGCCCCCAACTAATTAAGCCCCAAACTAATTAAGCCCCAACCAATTAAGCCCCAACTTTTTAAGCCCCAACTTTTTAAGCCCCCACTAATTAAGCCCCAACTTTTTAAGCCCCCACTAATTAAGCCCCAACTTTTTAAGCCCCAACTAATTAAGCCCCAACTAATATAAAGCTCCTTCTAATTAAGCCCCAATTAATAAACAAAAATGTAAAAGTAATTGTAAATGTAACAGAAGTTAAAAAAAACCCCTAAAAACATTAACATCTAATCCTAAAAAAATGTAAAATTATAATAGATTTAGACCTGTACATTACTAGGAAGGTAGACGTGGACGCCGGAAACTCTGGTAGACGTGGACGCTAGATAATGTACTACAGGTAGACGTGCACGCCAGAAGCACTGAGGTAGACGTGCACGCCAGAAGCACTGAGGTAGACCAGTGCAAAAAAAAGAAAAATGAAAAAAAAGACCAACTAATAAAGTCCCAAATAATAACTAATAAAGCCCCCACTAATAACTAATAAAGCCCCCAACTGATTAAGCCCCCAACTGATTAAGCCCCCAACTGATTAAGCCCCCAACTGATTAAGCCCCCAACTGAATAAGCCCCCAACTGAATAAGCCCCCAACTGAATAAGCCCCCAACTGAATAAGCCCCCAACTGAATAAGCCCCCAACTGAATAAGCCCCCAACTGAATAAGCCCCCAACTGAATAAGCCCCCAACTGAATAAGCCCCCAACTGATTAAGCCCCCAACTGATTAAGCCCCCAACTGATTAAGCCCCCAACTGATTAAGCCCCCAACTAAATAAGCCCCCAACTAAATAAGCCCCCAACTAAATAAGCCCCCAACTAAATAAGCCCCCAACTAAATAAGCCCCCAACTAAATAAGCCCCCAACTAAATAAGCCCCCAACTAAATAAGCCCCCAACTAAATAAGCCCCCAACTAAATAAGCCCCCAACTAAATAAGCCCCCAACTAAATAAGCCCCCAACTAAATAAGCCCCCAACTAAATAAGCCCCCAACTAAATAAGCCCCCAACTAAATAAGCCCCCAACTAAATAAGCCCCCAACTAAATAAGCCCCCAACTAAATAAGCCCCCAACTAAATAAGCCCCCAACTAAATAAGCCCCCAACTAAATAAGCCCCCTACTAATACAGCCCCCTACTAATACAGCCCCCTACTAATACAGCCCCCTACTAATACAGCCCCCTACTAATACAGCCCCCTACTAATACAGCCCCCTACTAATACAGCCCCCTACTAATACAGCCCCCTACTAATACAGCCCCCTACTAATACAGCCCCCTACTAATACAGCCCCCTACTAATACAGCCCCCTACTAATACAGCCCCCTACTAATACAGCCCCCAACTAATACAGCCCCCAACTAATACAGCCCCCAACTAATTAAGCCCCCAACTAATTAAGCCCCAACTTTTTAAGCCCCAATTAATAAACAAAAATGTAAAAGTAATTGTAAATGTAACAGAAGTTAAAAAAAACCCCTAAAAACATTAACATCTAATCCTAAAAAAATGTAAAATTATAATAGATTTAGACCTGTACATTACTAGGAAGGTATACGTGGATGCCGGAAACTCTGGTAGACGTGGACGCTAGATAATGTACTACGGGTAGACGTGCACGACAGAAGCATTGAGGTAGACGTGCACGCCAGATATACTAAGGTAGACGTGCACGCCAGAACAACTGAGGTAGACGTGCACTCCAGAAGCACTGAAATAGACAAGTGGAAAAAAAAGAAAAATAAAAAAAAAGACCAACTAATAAAGCCCCCACTAATAACTAATGAACCCCCCAACTTATAAAGCCCCCAACTTATAAAGCCCCCAACTTATAAAGCCCCCAACTTATTAAGCCCCCAACTTATTAAGCCCCCAACTTATTAAGCCCCCAACTTATTAAGCCCCCAACTTATTAAGCCCCCAACCAACTAAATAAGCCCCCAACTGATTAAGCCCCCAACTGATTAAGCCCCCAACTGATTAAGCCCCCAACTGATTAAGCCCCCACTAATTAAGCCCCCACAAATTAAGCCCCCACTAATTAAGCCCCCAACTAATTAAGCCCCAACTTTTTAAGCCCCAACTTTTTAAGCCCCAACTTATTAAGCCCCAACTAATATAAAGCCCCTTCTAATTAAGCCCCAATTAATAAACAAAAATGTAAAAGTAATTGTAAATGTAACAGAAGTTAAAAAAAAAACCCTAAAAACATTAACATCTAATCCTAAAAAAATGTAAAATTATAATAGATTTAGACCTGTACATTACTAGGAAGGTAGACGTGGACGCCGGAAACTCTGGTAGACGTGGACGCTAGATAATGTACGACAGGTAGACGTGCACGCCAGAAGCACTGAGGTAGACGTGCACGCCAGAAGCACTGAGGTAGACGTGCACGCCAGAAGCACTGAAATAGACCAGTGGAAAAAAAAGAAAAATGAAAAAAAAGACCAACTAATACAGCCCCCACTAATAACTAATAAAGCCCCCAACTTATAAAGCCCCCAACTTATAAAGCCCCCAACTTATAAAGCCCCCAACTTATAAAGCCCCCAACTTATAAAGCCCCCAACTTATAAAGCCCCCAACTTATAAAGCCCCCAACTTATAAAGCCCCCAACTTATAAAGCCCCCAACTTATAAAGCCCCCAACTTATAAAGCCCCCAACTTATAAAGCCCCCAACTTATAAAGCCCCCAACTTATAAAGCCCCCAACTTATAAAGCCCCCAACTTATAAAGCCCCCAACTAATTAAGCCCCCAACTAATTAAGCCCCCAACTTATTAAGCCCCCAACTTATTAAGCCCCCAACTTATTAAGCCCCCAACTAAATAAGCCCCCAACTAAATAAGCCCCCAACCAACTAAATAAGCCCCCAACCAACTAAATAAGCCCCCAACCAACTAAATAAGCCCCCAACTGATTAAGCCCCCAACTAATTAAGCCCCCAACTAATTAAGCCCCCAACTAATTAAGCCCCAACTAATTAAGCCCCCACTAATTAAGCCCCCACTAATTAAGCCCCAACTTTTTAAGCCCCCACTAATTAAGCCCCAACTAATATAAAGCTCCTTCTAATTAAGCCCCAATTAATAAACAAAAATGTAAAAGTAATTGTAAATGTAACAGAAGTTAAAAAAAAACCCTAAAAACATTAACATCTAATCCTAAAAAAATGTAAAATTATAATAGATTTAGACCTGTACATTACTAGGAAGGTAGACGTGGACGCCGGAAACTCTGGTAGACGTGGACACTAGATAATGTACTACAGGTAGACGTGCACGCCAGAAGCACTGAGGTAGACGTGCACGCCAGAAGCACTGAGGTAGACCAGTGCAAAAAAAAAGAAAAATGAAAAAAAAGACCAACTAATAAAGTCCCAAATAATAACTAATAAAGCCCCCACTAATAAAACCCCCACTAATAACTAATAAAGCCCCCAACTGATTAAGCCCCCAACTGATTAAGCCCCCAACTGAATAAGCCCCCAACTGAATAAGCCCCCAACTGAATAAGCCCCCAACTGAATAAGCCCCCAACTGAATAAGCCCCCAACTGAATAAGCCCCCAACTGAATAAGCCCCCAACTGATTAAGCCCCCAACTGATTAAGCCCCCAACTGATTAAGCCCCCAACTGATTAAGCCCCCAACTAAATAAGCCCCCAACTAAATAAGCCCCCAACTAAATAAGCCCCCAACTAAATAAGCCCCCAACTAAATAAGCCCCCAACTAAATAAGCCCCCAACTAAATAAGCCCCCAACTAAATAAGCCCCCAACTAATACAGCCCCCTCCTAATACAGCCCCCTCCTAATACAGCCCCCTCCTAATACAGCCCCCTCCTAATACAGCCCCCTCCTAATACAGCCCCCTCCTAATACAGCCCCCTCCTAATACAGCCCCCTCCTAATACAGCCCCCTCCTAATACAGCCCCCTCCTAATACAGCCCCCTACTAATACAGCCCCCTCCTAATACAGCCCCCTCCTAATACAGCCCCCTCCTAATACAGCCCCCTCCTAATA
Source organism: Nyctibius grandis (assembly GCF_013368605.1). Taxonomy (NCBI): domain Eukaryota; kingdom Metazoa; phylum Chordata; class Aves; order Nyctibiiformes; family Nyctibiidae; genus Nyctibius; species Nyctibius grandis. The sequence goes on from NW_027167608.1 coordinate 43,990, forward strand.
CAGCCCCCTCCTAATACAGCCCCCTCCTAATACAGCCCCCTCCTAATACAGCCCCCTACTAATACAGCCCCCTACTAATACAGCCCCCTACTAATACAGCCCCCTACTAATACAGCCCCCTACTAATACAGCCCCCTACTAATACAGCCCCCTACTAATACAGCCCCCAACTAATTAAGCCCCCAACTAATACAGCCCCCAACTAATACAGCCCCCAACTAATACAGCCCCCAACTAATACAGCCCCCAACTAATACAGCCCCCAACTAATTAAGCCCCAACTTTTTAAGCCCCAATTAATAAACAAAAATGTAAAAGTAATTGTAAATGTAACAGAAGTTAAAAAAAACCCCTAAAAACATTAACATCTAATCCAAAAAAACGTAAAATTATAATAGATTTAGACCTGTACATTACTAGGAAGGTGTACGTGGATGCCAGAAACTCTGGTAGACGTGGACGCTAGATAATGTACTACGGGTAGACGTGCACGACAGAAGCATTGAGGTAGACGTGCACGCCAGATGTACTAATGTAGACGTGTACGCCAGAACAACTGACGTAGACGTGCACGCCAGAAGCACTGAAATAGACAAGTGGAAAAAAAAGAAAAATAAAAAAAAAGACCAACTAATAAAGCCCCCACTAATAACTAATAAAGCCCCCACTAATAACTAATAAAGCCCCCACTAATAACTTATAAAGCCCCCAACTTATAAAGCCCCCAACTTATAAAGCCCCCAACTTATAAAGCCCCCACTAATAACTTATAAAGCCCCCAACTTATAAAGCCCCCAACTAATTATGGCCCCAACTTATAAAGCCCCCAACTAATTGTGGCCCCAACTAATTGTGGCCCCAACTAATTGTGGCCCCAACTAATTGTGGCCCCAACTAATTGTGGCCCCAACTAATTGTGGCCCCAACTAATTGTGGCCCCAACTAATTGTGGCCCCAACTAATTGTGGCCCCAACTAATTGTGGCCCCAACTAATTGTGGCCCCAACTTATTAAGCCCCCAACTTATTAAGCCCCCAACTTATTAAGCCCCCAACTTATTAAGCCCCCAACTAAATAAGCCCCCAACTAAATAAGCCCCCAACTAAATAAGCCCCCAACCAACTAAATAAGCCCCCAACTGATTAAGCCCCCACTAATTAAGCCCCCACTAATTAAGCCCCCACTAATTAAGCCCCCAACTAATTAAGCCCCCAACTAATTAAGCCCCCAACTAATTAAGCCCCAACTTTTTAAGCCCCAACTTTTTAAGCCCCAACTTTTTAAGCCCCAACTAATATAAAGCCCCTTCTAATTAAGCCCCAATTAATAAACAAAAATGTAAAAGTAATTGTAAATGTAACAGAAGTTAAAAAAAACCCCTAAAAACATTAACATCTAATCCTAAAAAAATGTAAAATTATAATAGATTTAGACCTGTACATTACTAGGAAGGTAGACGTGGACGCCGGAAACTCTGGTAGACGTGGACGCTAGATAATGTACGACAGGTAGACGTGCACGCCAGAAGCACTGAGGTAGACGTGCACGCCAGAAGCACTGAGGTAGACGTGCACGCCAGAAGCACTGAAATAGACCAGTGGAAAAAAAAGAAAAATGAAAAAAAAGACCAACTAATAAAGCCCCCACTAATAACTAATAAAGCCCCCAACTTATAAAGCCCCCAACTTATAAAGCCCCCAACTTATAAAGCCCCCAACTTATAAAGCCCCCAACTTATAAAGCCCCCAACTTATAAAGCCCCCAACTTATAAAGCCCCCAACTTATAAAGCCCCCAACTTATAAAGCCCCCAACTTATAAAGCCCCCAACTTATAAAGCCCCCAACTTATAAAGCCCCCAACTTATAAAGCCCCCAACTTATAAAGCCCCCAACTTATAAAGCCCCCAACTTATAAAGCCCCCAACTTATAAAGCCCCCAACTTATAAAGCTCCCAGCTTATAAAGCCCCCAGCTTATAAAGCCCCCAGCTTATAAAGCCCCCAGCTAATAAAGCCCCCAGCTAATAAAGCCCCCAGCTAATACAGCCCCCTACTAATACAGCCCCCTACTAATACAGCCCCCTACTAATACAGCCCCCTACTAATACAGCCCCCTACTAATACAGCCCCCTACTAATACAGCCCCCTACTAATACAGCCCCCTACTAATACAGCCCCCCACTAATACAGCCCCCCACTAATACAGCCCCCCACTAATACAGCCCCCCACTAATACAGCCCCCTACTAATACAGCCCCCTACTAATACAGCCCCCTACTAATACAGCCCCCTACTAATACAGCCCCCTACTAATACAGCCCCCTACTAATACAGCCCCCAACTAATACAGCCCCCAACTAATACAGCCCCCAACTAATTAAGCCCCCAACTAATTAAGCCCCAACTTTTTAAGCCCCAACTTTTTAAGCCCCAATTAATAAACAAAAATGTAAAAGTAATTGTAAATGTAACAGAAGTTAAAAAAAACCCCTAAAAACATTAACATCTAATCCAAAAAAAACGTAAAATTATAATAGATTTAGACCTGTACATTACTAGGAAGGTATACGTGGATGCCGGAAACTCTGGTAGACGTGGACGCTAGATAATGTACTACGGGTAGACGTGCACGACAGAAGCATTGAGGTAGACGTGCACGCCAGATGTACTAAGGTAGACGTGCACGCCAGAACAACTGAGGTAGACGTGCACTCCAGAAGCACTGAAATAGACAAGTGGAAAAAAAAGAAAAATAAAAAAAAAGACCAACTAATAAAGCCCCCACTAATAACTAATGAACCCCCCACTAATAACTAATGAACCCCCCACTAATAACTAATGAACCCCCCACTAATAACTAATGAACCCCCCAACTTATAAAGCCCCCAACTTATAAAGCCCCCAACTTATAAAGCCCCCAACTTATAAAGCCCCCAACTTATAAAGCCCCCAACTTATAAAGCCCCCAACTTATAAAGCCCCCAACTTATAAAGCCCCCAACTTATAAAGCCGCCAACTTATAAAGCCGCCAACTTATAAAGCCGCCAACTTATAAAGCCGCCAACTTATAAAGCCCCCAACTTATAAAGCCCCCAGCTAATAAAGCCCCCAGCTAATAAAGCCCCCAGCTAATAAAGCCCCCAGCTAATAAAGCCCCCAACTTATTAAGCCCCCAACTTATTAAGCCCCCAACTTATTAAGCCCCCAACTTATTAAGCCCCCAACTTATTAAGCCCCCAACTTATTAAGCCCCCAACTTATTAAGCCCCCAACTTATTAAGCCCCCAACTTAATAAGCCCCCAACTTAATAAGCCCCCAACCAAATAAGCCCCCAACCAAATAAGCCCCCAACCATCTAAATAAGCATCCAACTGATTAAGCCCCCAACTGATTAAGCCCCCAACTTATTAAGCCCCCAACTTATTAAGCCCCCAACTAATTAAGCCCCCAACTAATTAAGCCCCCAACTAATTAAGCCCCCAACTAATTAAGCCCCCAACTAATTAAGCCCCCAACTAATTAAGCCCCCACTAATTAAGCCCCCACTAATTAAGCCCCAACTTTTTAAGCCCCAACTTATTAAGCCCCAACTTTTTAAGCCCCAACTAATTAAGCCCCAACTAATATAAAGCCCCTTCTAATTAAGCCCCAATTAATAAACAAAAATGTAAAAGTAATTGTAAATGTAACAGAAGTTAAAAAAAAAACCCTAAAAACATTAACATCTAATCCTAAAAAAATGTAAAATTATAATAGATTTAGACCTGTACATTACTAGGAAGGTAGACGTGGACGCCGGAAACTCTGGTAGACGTGGACGCTAGATAATGTACTACAGGTAGACGTGCACGCCAGAAGCACTGAGGTAGACGTGCACGCCAGAAGCACTGAGGTAGACGTGCACGCCAGAAGCACTGAGGTAGACCAGTGGAAAAAAAAGAAAAATGAAAAAAAAGACCAACTAATAAAGTCCCAAATAATAACTAATAAAGCCCCCACTAATCAAGCCCCCACTAATAACTAATCAAGCCCCCACTAATAACTAATAAAGCCCCCACTAATAACTAATAAAGCCCCCACTAATAACTTATTAAGCCCCCACTAATAACTTATTAAGCCCCCAACTTATTAAGCCCCCAACTTATTAAGCCCCCAACTTATTAAGCCCCCAACTGATTAAGCCCCCAACTGATTAAGCCCCCAACTGATTAAGCCCCCAACTGATTAAGCCCCCAACTGATTAAGCCCCCAACTTATTAAGCCCCCAACTTATTAAGCCCCCAACTTATTAAGCCCCCAACTTATTAAGCCCCCAACTTATTAAGCCCCCAACTGAATAAGCCCCCAACTGAATAAGCCCCCAACTGAATAAGCCCCCAACTGAATAAGCCCCCAACTGAATAAGCCCCCAACTGAATAAGCCCCCAACCAACTAAATAAGCCCCCAACTGATTAAGCCCCCAACTGATTAAGCCCCCAACTAATTAAGCCCCCAACTAATTAAGCCCCCAACTAAATAAGCCCCCAACTAATTAAGCCCCCAACTAATTAAGCCCCCAACTAATTAAGCCCCCAACTAATTAAGCCCCAACTTATTAAGCACCAACTTATTAAGCACCAACTTATTAAGCCCCAACTAATATAAAGCCCCTTCTAATTAAGCCCCAATTAATAAACAAAAATGTAAAAGTAATTGTAAATGTAACAGAAGTTAAAAAAAAAAACCCTAAAAACATTAACATCTAATCCTAAAAAAATGTAAAATTATAATAGATTTAGACCTGTACATTACTAGGAAGGTAGACGTGGACGCCGGAATCTCTAGTAGATGTGGACGCTAGATAATGTATTACAGGTAGACGTGCACGTCAGAAGCACTGAGGTAGACGTGCACGCCAGAAGCACTGAGGTAGACGTGCACGCCAGAAGCACTGAGGTAGACGTGCACGCCAGAAGCACAGAGGTAGACGTGCACGCCAGAAGCACAGAGGTAGACGTGCACGCCAGAACAACTGAGGTAGACGTGCACGCCAGAAGCACTGAAATAGACCAGTGGAAAAAAAAGAAAAATGAAAAAAAAGACCAACTAATAAAGCCCCACTAATAACTAATAAAGCCCCCACTAAAAAAGCCCCCACTAATAACTAATAAAGCCCCCACTAATAACTAATAAAGCCCCCAACTAATAAAGCCCCCAACTAATAAAGCCCCCAACTAATAAAGCCCCCAACTAATAAAGCCCCCAACTAATAAAGCCCCCAACTAATAAAGCCCCCAACTAATAAAGCCCCCAACTAATAAAGCCCCCAACTAATAAAGCCCCCAACTAATAGAAGCCCCCAACTAATAGAAGCCCCCAACTAATGAAGCCCCCAACTTACTTATAAAGCCCCCAACTTATAAAGCCCCCAACTTATAAAGCCCCCAACTTATAAAGCCCCCAACTTATAAAGCCCCCAACTTATAAAGCCCCCAACTTATAAAGCCCCCAACTTATAAAACCCCCAACTTATAAAGCCCCCAACTAATAAAGCCCCCAGCTAATAAAGCCCCCAGCTAATAAAGCCCCCAACTAATTATGGCCCCAACTTATTAAGCCCCCTACTAATACAGCCCCCTACTAATACAGCCCCCTACTAATACAGCCCCCTACTAATACAGCCCCCTACTAATACAGCCCCCTACTAATACAGCCCCCTACTAATACAGCCCCCAACTAATACAGCCCCCAACTAATACAGCCCCCAACTAATTAAGCCCCCAACTAATTAAGCCCCAACTTTTTAAGCCCCAATTAATAAACAAAAATGTAAAAGTAATTGTAAATGTAACAGAAGTTAAAAAAAACCCCTAAAAACATTAACATCTAATCCAAAAAAAACGTAAAATTATAATAGATTTAGACCTGTACATTACTAGGAAGGTGTACGTGGATGCCAGAAACTCTGGTAGACGTGGACGCTAGATAATGTACTACGGGTAGACGTGCACGACAGAAGCATTGAGGTAGACGTGCACGCCAGATGTACTAATGTAGACGTGTACGCCAGAACAACTGACGTAGACGTGCACGCCAGAAGCACTGAAATAGACCAGTGGAAAAAAAAGAAAAATGAAAAAAAAGACCAACTAATAAAGCCCCCACTAATAACTAATAAAGCCCCCACTAATAACTAATAAAGCCCCCACTAATAACTAATAAAGCCCCCACTAATAACTTATAAAGCCCCCAACTTATAAAGCCCCCAACTTATAAAGCCCCCAACTTATAAAGCCCCCACTAATAACTTATAAAGCCCCCAACTTATAAAGCCCCCAACTAATTATGGCCCCAACTTATAAAGCCCCCAACTAATTATGGCCCCAACTTATAAAGCCCCCAACTAATTATGGCCCCAACTTATAAAGCCCACAACTAATTGTGGCCCCAACTAATTGTGGCCCCAACTAATTGTGGCCCCAACTAATTGTGGCCCCAACTAATTGTGGCCCCAACTAATTGTGGCCCCAACTAATTGTGGCCCCAACTAATTGTGGCCCCAACTAATTGTGGCCCCAACTAATTGTGGCCCCAACTAATTGTGGCCCCAACTAATTGTGGCCCCAACTAATTGTGGCCCCAACTTATTAAGCCCCCAACTAATTGTGGCCCCAACTTATTAAGCCCCCAACTTATTAAGCCCCCAACTTATTAAGCCCCCAACTTATTAAGCCCCCAACTTATTAAGCCCCCAACTTATTAAGCCCCCAACTTATTAAGCCCCCAACTAAATAAGCCCCCAACTAAATAAGCCCCCAACTAAATAAGCCCCCAACTAAATAAGCCCCCAACCAACTAAATAAGCCCCCAACTGATTAAGCCCCCACTAATTAAGCCCCCACTAATTAAGCCCCCACAAATTAAGCCCCCACTAATTAAGCCCCCAACTAATTAAGCCCCCAACTAATTAAGCCCCCAACTAATTAAGCCCCAACTTTTTAAGCCCCAACTTTTTAAGCCCCAACTTTTTAAGCCCCAACTAATATAAAGCCCCTTCTAATTAAGCCCCAATTAATAAACAAAAATGTAAAAGTAATTGTAAATGTAACAGAAGTTAAAAAAAAACCCTAAAAACATTAACATCTAATCCTAAAAAAATGTAAAATTATAATAGATTTAGACCTGTACATTACTAGGAAGGTAGACGTGGACGCCGGAAACTCTGGTAGACGTGGACGCTAGATAATGTACGACAGGTAGACGTGCACGCCAGAAGCACTGAGGTAGACGTGCACGCCAGAAGCACTGAGGTAGACGTGCACGCCAGAAGCACTGAAATAGACCAGTGGAAAAAAAAGAAAAATGAAAAAAAAGACCAACTAACAAAGCCCCCAACTAATAAAGCCCCCAACTTATAAAGCCCCCAACTTATAAAGCCCCCAACTTATAAAGCCCCCAACTTATAAAGCCCCCAACTTATAAAGCCCCCAACTTATAAAGCCCCCAACTTATAAAGCCCCCAACTTATAAAGCCCCCAACTTATAAAGCCCCCAACTTATAAAGCCCCCAACTTATAAAGCCCCCAACTTATAAAGCCCCCAACTTATAAAGCCCCCAACTTATAAAGCCCCCAACTTATAAAGCCCCCAACTTATAAAGCTCCCAACTTATAAAGCCCCCAGCTTATAAAGCCCCCAGCTTATAAAGCCCCCAGCTAATAAAGCCCCCAGCTAATAAAGCCCCCAGCTAATACAGCCCCCTACTAATACAGCCCCCTACTAATACAGCCCCCTACTAATACAGCCCCCTACTAATACAGCCCCCTACTAATACAGCCCCCTACTAATACAGCCCCCTACTAATACAGCCCCCTACTAATACAGCCCCCTACTAATACAGCCCCCTACTAATACAGCCCCCTACTAATAAAGCCCCCAACTTATAAAGCCCCCTACTAATACAGCCCCCTACTAATACAGCCCCCTACTAATACAGCCCCCTACTAATACAGCCCCCAACTAATACAGCCCCCAACTAATTAAGCCCCCAACTAATTAAGCCCCCAACTAATTAAGCCCCCAACTAATTAAGCCCCAACTTTTTAAGCCCCAATTAATAAACAAAAATGTAAAAGTAATTGTAAATGTAACAGAAGTTAAAAAAAACCCCTAAAAACATTAACATCTAATCCAAAAAAAACGTAAAATTATAATAGATTTAGACCTGTACATTACTAGGAAGGTATACGTGGATGCCGGAAACTCTGGTAGACGTGGACGCTAGATAATGTACTACGGGTAGACGTGCACGACAGAAGCATTGAGGTAGACGTGCACGCCAGATATACTAAGGTAGACGTGCACGCCAGAACAACTGAGGTAGACGTGCACTCCAGAAGCACTGAAATAGACAAGTGGAAAAAAAAGAAAAATAAAAAAAAAGACCAACTAATGAACCCCCCACTAATAACTAATGAACCCCCCAACTTATAAAGCCCCCAACTTATAAAGCCCCCAACTTATAAAGCCCCCAACTTATAAAGCCCCCAACTTATAAAGCCCCCAACTTATAAAGCCCCCAACTTATAAAGCCCCCAACTTATAAAGCCCCCAACTTATAAAGCCGCCAACTTATAAAGCCCCCCAACTTATAAAGCCGCCAACTTATAAAGCCGCCAACTTATAAAGCCGCCAACTTATAAAGCCGCCAACTTATAAAGCCCCCAACTTATAAAGCCCCCAACTTATAAAGCCCCCAGCTAATAAAGCCCCCAGCTAATAAAGCCCCCAGCTAATAAAGCCCCCAGCTAATAAAGCCCCCAGCTAATAAAGCCCCCAACTTATTAAGCCCCCAACTTATTAAGCCCCCAACTTATTAAGCCCCCAACTTATTAAGCCCCCAACTTATTAAGCCCCCAACTTATTAAGCCCCCAACTTAATAAGCCCCCAACCAAATAAGCCCCCAACCAAATAAGCCCCCAACCATCTAAATAAGCATCCAACTGATTAAGCCCCCAACTGATTAAGCCCCCAACTTATTAAGCCCCCAACTTATTAAGCCCCCAACTAATTAAGCCCCCAACTAATTAAGCCCCCAACTAATTAAGCCCCCAACTAATTAAGCCCCCACTAATTAAGCCCCCACTAATTAAGCCCCCACTAATTAAGCCCCCACTAATTAAGCCCCCACTAATTAAGCCCCAACTTTTTAAGCCCCAACTAATTAAGCCCCAACTAATATAAAGCTCCTTCTAATTAAGCCCCAATTAATAAACAAAAATGTAAAAGTAATTGTAAATGTAACAGAAGTTAAAAAAAAAACCCTAAAAACATTAACATCTAATCCTAAAAAAATGTAAAATTATAATAGATTTAGACCTGTACATTACTAGGAAGGTAGACGTGGACGCCGGAAACTCTGGTAGACGTGGACGCTAGATAATGTACTACAGGTAGACGTGCACGCCAGAAGCACTGAGGTAGACGTGCACGCCAGAAGCACTGAGGTAGACGTGCACGCCAGAAGCCCTGAGGTAGACCAGTGGAAAAAAAAGAAAAATGAAAAAAAAGACCAACTAATAAAGTCCCAAATAATAACTAATAAAGCCCCCACTAATCAAGCCCCCACTAATAACTAATCAAGCCCCCACTAATAACTAATAAAGCCCCCACTAATAACTAATAAAGCCCCCACTAATAACTTATTAAGCCCCCAACTTATTAAGCCCCCAACTTATTAAGCCCCCAACTTATTAAGCCCCCAACTTATTAAGCCCCCAACTGATTAAGCCCCCAACTGATTAAGCCCCCAACTGATTAAGCCCCCAACTGATTAAGCCCCCAACTTATTAAGCCCCCAACTTATTAAGCCCCCAACTTATTAAGCCCCCAACTTATTAAGCCCCCAACTTATTAAGCCCCCAACTTATTAAGCCCCCAACTTATTAAGCCCCCAACTTATTAAGCCCCCAACTGAATAAGCCCCCAACTGAATAAGCCCCCAACTGAATAAGCCCCCAACCAACTAAATAAGCCCCCAACTGATTAAGCCCCCAACTGATTAAGCCCCCAACTGATTAAGCCCCCAACTAATTAAGCCCCCAACTAAATAAGCCCCCAACTAATTAAGCCCCCAACTAATTAAGCCCCCAACTAATTAAGCCCCCAACTAATTAAGCCCCAACTTATTAAGCACCAACTTATTAAGCCCCAACTAATATAAAGCCCCTTCTAATTAAGCCCCAATTAATAAACAAAAATGTAAAAGTAATTGTAAATGTAACAGAAGTTAAAAAAAAAACCCTAAAAACATTAACATCTAATCCTAAAAAAATGTAAAATTATAATAGATTTAGACCTGTACATTACTAGGAAGGTAGACGTGGACGCCGGAATCTCTAGTAGATGTGGACGCTAGATAATGTATTACAGGTAGACGTGCACGTCAGAAGCACTGAGGTAGACGTGCACGCCAGAAGCACTGAGGTAGACGTGTACGCCAGAAGCACTGAGGTAGACGTGCACGCCAGAAGCACAGAGGTAGACGTGCACGCCAGAAGCACAGAGGTAGACGTGCACGCCAGAACAACTGAGGTAGACGTGCACGCCAGAAGCACTGAAATAGACCAGTGGAAAAAAAAGAAAAATGAAAAAAAAGACCAACTAATAAAGCCCCCACTAATAACTAATAAAGCCCCCACTAAAAAAGCCCCCACTAATAACTAATAAAGCCCCCACTAATAACTAATGAACCCCCAACTAATAAAGCCCCCAACTAATAAAGCCCCCAACTAATAAAGCCCCCAACTAATAAAGCCCCCAACTAATAAAGCCCCCAACTAATAAAGCCCCCAACTAATAGAGCCCCCAACTAATAGAGCCCCCAACTAATAGAGCCCCCAACTAATAGAGCCCCCAACTAATAGAAGCCCCCAACTAATAGAAGCCCCCAACTAATGAAGCCCCCAACTTACTTATAAAGCCCCCAACTTATAAAGCCCCCAACTTATAAAGCCCCCAACTTATAAAGCCCCCAACTTATAAAGCCCCCAACTTATAAAGCCCCCAACTTATAAAGCCCCCAGCTAATAAAGCCCCCAACTAATAAAGCCCCCAGCTAATAAAGCCCCCAGCTAATAAAGCCCCCAACTAATTATGGCCCCAACTAATTATGGCCCCAACTTATTAAGCCCCCTACTAATACAGCCCCCTACTAATACAGCCCCCTACTAATACAGCCCCCTACTAATACAGCCCCCTACTAATACAGCCCCCTACTAATACAGCCCCCAACTAATACAGCCCCCAACTAATACAGCCCCCAACTAATACAGCCCCCAACTAATTAAGCCCCCAACTAATTAAGCCCCAACTTTTTAAGCCCCAATTAATAAACAAAAATGTAAAAGTAATTGTAAATGTAACAGAAGTTAAAAAAACCCCTAAAAACATTAACATCTAATCCTAAAAAAATGTAAAATTATAATAGATTTAGACCTGTACATTACTAGGAAGGTATACGTGGATGCCGGAAACTCTGGTAGACGTGGACGCTAGATAATGTACTACGGGTAGACGTGCACGACAGAAGCATTGAGGTAGACGTGCACGCCAGATGTACTAATGTAGACGTGTACGCCAGAACAACTGACGTAGACGTGCACGCCAGAAGCACTGAAATAGACCAGTGGAAAAAAAAGAAAAATGAAAAAAAAGACCAACTAATAAAGCCCCCACTAATAACTAATAAAGCCCCCACTAATAACTAATAAAGCCCCCACTAATAACTAATAAAGCCCCCACTAATAACTTATAAAGCCCCCAACTTATAAAGCCCCCAACTTATAAAGCCCCCAACTTATAAAGCCCCCAACTTATAAAGCCCCCAACTTATAAAGCCCCCACTAATAACTTATAAAGCCCCCAACTTATAAAGCCCCCAACTAATTATGGCCCCAACTTATAAAGCCCCCAACTAATTATGGCCCCAACTTATAAAGCCCCCAACTAATTATGGCCCCAACTTATAAAGCCCACAACTAATTGTGGCCCCAACTAATTGTGGCCCCAACTAATTGTGGCCCCAACTAATTGTGGCCCCAACTAATTGTGGCCCCAACTAATTGTGGCCCCAACTAATTATGGCCCCAACTAATTATGGCCCCAACTAATTATGGCCCCAACTAATTATGGCCCCAACTAATTATGGCCCCAACTAATTATGGCCCCAACTTATTAAGCCCCCAACTTATTAAGCCCCCAACTTATTAAGCCCCCAACTTATTAAGCCCCCAACTTATTAAGCCCCCAACTAAATAAGCCCCCAACTAAATAAGCCCCCAACTAAATAAGCCCCCAACCAACTAAATAAGCCCCCAACTGATTAAGCCCCCACTAATTAAGCCCCCACAAATTAAGCCCCCACAAATTAAGCCCCCACTAATTAAGCCCCCAACTAATTAAGCCCCCCAACTAATTAAGCCCCCAACTAATTAAGCCCCCAACTAATTAAGCCCCAACTTTTTAAGCCCCAACTTTTTAAGCCCCAACTTTTTAAGCCCCAACTAATATAAAGCCCCTTCTAATTAAGCCCCAATTAATAAACAAAAATGTAAAAGTAATTGTAAATGTAACAGAAGTTAAAAAAAAACCCTAAAAACATTAACATCTAATCCTAAAAAAATGTAAAATTATAATAGATTTAGACCTGTACATTACTAGGAAGGTAGACGTGGACGCCGGAAACTCTGGTAGACGTGGACGCTAGATAATGTACGACAGGTAGACGTGCACGCCAGAAGCACTGAGGTAGACGTGCACGCCAGAAGCACTGAGGTAGACGTGCACGCCAGAAGCACTGAAATAGACCAGTGGAAAAAAAAGAAAAATGAAAAAAAAGACCAACTAATAAAGTCCCAATTAATAACTAATAAAGCCCCCAACTTATAAAGCCCCCAACTTATAAAGCCCCCAACTTATAAAGCCCCCAACTTATAAAGCCCCCAACTTATAAAGCCCCCAACTTATAAAGCCCCCAACTTATAAAGCCCCCAACTTATAAAGCCCCCAACTTATAAAGCCCCCAACTTATAAAGCCCCCAACTTATAAAGCCCCCAACTTATAAAGCCCCCAACTTATAAAGCCCCCAACTTATAAAGCCCCCAACTTATAAAGCTCCCAACTTATAAAGCCCCCAGCTTATAAAGCCCCCAGCTTATAAAGCCCCCAGCTTATAAAGCCCCCAGCTAATAAAGCCCCCAGCTAATAAAGCCCCCAGCTAATACAGCCCCCTACTAATACAGCCCCCTACTAATACAGCCCCCTACTAATACAGCCCCCTACTAATACAGCCCCCTACTAATACAGCCCCCTACTAATACAGCCCCCTACTAATACAGCCCCCTACTAATACAGCCCCCTACTAATACAGCCCCCTACTAATACAGCCCCCCTACTAATACAGCCCCCTACTAATACAGCCCCCTACTAATACAGCCCCCTACTAATACAGCCCCCTACTAATACAGCCCCCTACTAATACAGCCCCCAACTAATTAAGCCCCCAACTAATTAAGCCCCCAACTAATTAAGCCCCCAACTAATTAAGCCCCAACTTTTTAAGCCCCAACTTTTTAAGCCCCAATTAATAAACAAAAATGTAAAAGTAATTGTAAATGTAACAGAAGTTAAAAAAAACCCCTAAAAACATTAACATCTAATCCTAAAAAAATGTAAAATTATAATAGATTTAGACCTGTACATTACTAGGAAGGTATACGTGGATGCCGGAAACTCTGGTAGACGTGGACGCTAGATAATGTACTACGGGTAGACGTGCACGACAGAAGCATTGAGGTAGACGTGCACGCCAGATATACTAAGGTAGACGTGCACGCCAGAACAACTGAGGTAGACGTGCACGCCAGAAGCACTGAAATAGACCAGTGGAAAAAAAAGAAAAATAAAAAAAAAGACCAACTAATAAAGCCCCCACTAATAACTAATAAAGCCCCACTAATAACTAATGAAGCCCCCACTAATAACTAATGAACCCCCCAACTTATAAAGACCCCAACTTATAAAGCCCCCAACTTATAAAGCCCCCAACTTATAAAGCCCCCAACTTATAAAGCCCCCAACTTATAAAGCCCCCAACTTATAAAGCCCCCAACTTATAAAGCCCCCAACTTATAAAGCCCCCAACTTATAAAGCCCCCAACTTATAAAGCCCCCAACTTATAAGCCCCCAACTTATAAAGCCGCCAACTTATAAAGCCGCCAACTTATAAAGCCGCCAACTTATAAAGCCGCCAACTTATAAAGCCGCCAACTTATAAAGCCCCCAGCTAATAAAGCCCCCAGCTAATAAAGCCCCCAGCTAATAAAGCCCCAGCTAATAAAGCCCCCAACTTATTAAGCCCCCAACTTATTAAGCCCCCAACTTATTAAGCCCCCAACTTATTAAGCCCCCAACTTATTAAGCCCCCAACTTATTAAGCCCCCAACTTAATAAGCCCCCAACTTAATAAGCCCCCAACCAAATAAGCCCCCAACCATCTAAATAAGCATCCAACTGATTAAGCCCCCAACTGATTAAGCCCCCAACTTATTAAGCCCCCAACTTATTAAGCCCCCAACTTATTAAGCCCCCAACTTATTAAGCCCCCAACTAATTAAGCCCCCAACTAATTAAGCCCCCAACTAATTAAGCCCCCAACTAATTAAGCCCTAACTAATTAAGCCCCCAACTAATTAAGCCCCCACTAATTAAGCCCCCACTAATTAAGCCCCAACTTTTTAAGCCCCCACTAATTAAGCCCCAACTTTTTAAGCCCCAACTAATTAAGCCCCAACTAATATAAAGCTCCTTCTAATTAAGCCCCAATTAATAAACAAAAATGTAAAAGTAATTGTAAATGTAACAGAAGTTAAAAAAAAAACCCTAAAAACATTAACATCTAATCCTAAAAAAATGTAAAATTATAATAGATTTAGACCTGTACATTACTAGGAAGGTAGACGTGGACGCCGGAAACTCTGGTAGACGTGGACGCTAGATAATGTACTACAGGTAGACGTGCACGCCAGAAGCACTGAGGTAGACGTGCACGCCAGAAGCACTGAGGTAGACGTGCACGCCAGAAGCACTGAGGTAGACCAGTGCAAAAAAAGAAAAATGAAAAAAAAGACCAACTAATAAAGTCCCAAATAATAACTAATAAAGCCCCCACTAATAAAGCCCCCACTAATAACTAATAAAGCCCCCACTAATAACTAATAAAGCCCCCACTAATAACTAATAAAGCCCCCACTAATAACTTATTAAGCCCCCACTAATAACTAATAAAGCCCCCAACTTATTAAGCCCCCAACTTATTAAGCCCCCAACTGATTAAGCCCCCAACTGATTAAGCCCCCAACTGATTAAGCCCCCAACTGATTAAGCCCCCAACTTATTAAGCCCCCAACTTATTAAGCCCCCAACTTATTAAGCCCCCAACTTATTAAGCCCCCAACTTATTAAGCCCCCAACTTATTAAGCCCCCAACTTATTAAGCCCCCAACTTATTAAGCCCCCAACTTATTAAGCCCCCAACTGAATAAGCCCCCAACTGAATAAGCCCCCAACTGAATAAGCCCCCAACTGAATAAGCCCCCAACCAACTAAATAAGCCCCCAACTGATTAAGCCCCCAACTGATTAAGCCCCCAACTAATTAAGCCCCCAACTAATTAAGCCCCCAACTAAATAAGCCCCCAACTAATTAAGCCCCCAACTAATTAAGCCCCCAACTAATTAAGCCCCCAACTAATTAAGCCCCAACTTATTAAGCACCAACTTATTAAGCCCCAACTAATATAAAGCCCCTTCTAATTAAGCCCCAATTAATAAACAAAAATGTAAAAGTAATTGTAAATGTAACAGAAGTTAAAAAAAAAACCCTAAAAACATTAACATCTAATCCTAAAAAAATGTAAAATTATAATAGATTTAGACCTGTACATTACTAGGAAGGTAGACGTGGACGCCGGAATCTCTAGTAGATGTGGACGCTAGATAATGTATTACAGGTAGACGTGCACGCCAGAAGCACTGAGGTAGACGTGTACGCCAGAAGCACTGAGGTAGACGTGTACGCCAGAAGCACTGAGGTAGACGTGTACGCCAGAAGCACTGAGGTAGACGTGCACGCCAGAAGCACAGAGGTAGACGTGCACGCCAGAAGCACAGAGGTAGACGTGCACGCCAGAACAACTGAGGTAGACGTGCACGCCAGAAGCACTGAAATAGACCAGTGGAAAAAAAAGAAAAATGAAAAAAAAGACCAACTAATAAAGCCCCCACTAATAACTAATAAAGCCCCCACTAAAAAAGCCCCCACTAATAACTAATAAAGCCCCCACTAATAACTAATGAGCCCCCAACTAATAAAGCCCCCAACTAATAAAGCCCCCAACTAATAAAGCCCCCAACTAACAGAGCCCCCAACTAACAGAGCCCCCAACTAACAGAGCCCCCAACTAACAGAGCCCCCAACTAATAGAGCCCCCAACTAACAGAGCCCCCAACTAACAGAGCCCCCAACTAATAGAAGCCCCCACCTAATGAAGCCCCCAACTTACTTATAAAGCCCCCAACTTATAAAGCCCCCAACTTATAAAGCCCCCAACTTATAAAGCCCCCAACTTATAAAGCCCCCAACTTATAAAACCCCCAGCTAATAAAGCCCCCAACTAATAAAGCCCCCAGCTAATAAAGCCCCCAGCTAATAAAGCCCCCAACTAATTATGGCCCCAACTAATTATGGCCCCAACTTATTAAGCCCCCTACTAATACAGCCCCCTACTAATACAGCCCCCTACTAATACAGCCCCCTACTAATACAGCCCCCTACTAATACAGCCCCCTACTAATACAGCCCCCTACTAATACAGCCCCCTACTAATACAGCCCCCTACTAATACAGCCCCCTACTTATACAGCCCCCTACTTATACAGCCCCCTACTAATACAGCCCCCTACTAATACAGCCCCCTACTAATACAGCCCCCTACTAATACAGCCCCCTACTAATACAGCCCCCTACTAATACAGCCCCCTACTAATACAGCCCCCTACTAATACAGCCCCCTACTAATACAGCCCCCTACTAATACAGCCCCCTACTAATACAGCCCCCAACTAATTAAGCCCCAACTAATTAAGCCCCAACTAATTAAGCCCCAACTTTTTAAGCCCCAACTTTTTAAGCCCCAATTAATAAACAAAAATGTAAAAGTAATTGTAAATGTAACAGAAGTTAAAAAAAACCCCTAAAAACATTAACATCTAATCCAAAAAAAACGTAAAATTATAATAGATTTAGACCTGTACATTACTAGGAAGGTATACGTGGATGCCAGAAACTCTGGTAGACGTGGACGCTAGATAATGTACTACGGGTAGACGTGCACGACAGAAGCATTGAGGTAGACGTGCACGCCAGAACAACTGAGGTAGACGTGCACGCCAGAAGCACTGAAATAGACAAGTGGAAAAAAAAGAAAAATAAAAAAAAAGACCAACTTATAAAGCCCCCACTAATAACTTATAAGTCCCCAACTTATAAAGCCCCCACTAATAACTTATAAAGCCCCCAACTTATAAAGCCCCCACTAATAACTTATAAAGCCCCCAACTTATAAAGCCCCCAACTTATAAAGCCCCCAACTTATAAAGCCCCCAACTTATAAAGCCCCCAACTTATAAAGCCCCCAACTTATAAAGCCCCCAACTTATAAAGCCCCCAACTTATAAAGCCCCCAACTTATAAAGCCCCCAACTTATAAAGCCCCCAACTTATAAAGCCCCCAACTTATAAAGCCCCCAACTAATAAAGCCCCCAGCTAATAAAGCCCCCAGCTAATAAAGCCCCCAGCTAATAAAGCCCCCAGCTAATAAAGCCCCCAACTAATTAAGCCCCCAACTTATTAAGCCCCCAACTTATTAAGCCCCCAACTTATTAAGCCCCCAACTTATTAAGCCCCCAACTTATTAAGCCCCCAACTAAATAAGCCCCCAACCAACTAAATAAGCCCCCAACCAACTAAATAAGCCCCCAAGTGATTAAGCCCCCAAGTGATTAAGCCCCCAACTAATTAAGCCCCCAACTAATTAAGCCCCCAACTAATTAAGCCCCCAACTAATTAAGCCCCCAACTAATTAAGCCCCAACTAATTAAGCCCCAACTTTTTAAGCCCCCACTAATTAAGCCCCAACTTTTTAAGCCCCCACTAATTAAGCCCCAACTTTTTAAGCCCCAACTAATTAAGCCCCAACTTTTTAAGCCCCAACTAATATAAAGCTCCTTCTAATTAAGCCCCAATTAATAAACAAAAATGTAAAAGTAATTGTAAATGTAACAGAAGTTAAAAAAAAACCCTAAAAACATTAACATCTAATCCTAAAAAAATGTAAAATTATAATAGATTTAGACCTGTACATTACTAGGAAGGTAGACGTGGACGCCGGAAACTCTGGTAGACGTGGACGCTAGATAATGTACTACAGGTAGACGTGCACGCCAGAAGCACTGAGGTAGACGTGCACGCCAGAAGCACTGAGGTAGACCAGTGGAAAAAAAAGAAAAATGAAAAAAAGACCAACTAATAAAGTCCCAAATAATAACTAATAAAGCCCCCACTAATAAAACCCCCACTAATAACTAATAAAGCCCCCAACTGATTAAGCCCCCAACTGATTAAGCCCCCAACTGATTAAGCCCCCAACTGATTAAGCCCCCAACTGATTAAGCCCCCAACTGATTAAGCCCCCAACTGATTAAGCCCCCAACTGATTAAGCCCCCAACTGATTAAGCCCCCAACTGAATAAGCCCCCAACTGAATAAGCCCCCAACTAAATAAGCCCCCAACTAAATAAGCCCCCAACTAAATAAGCCCCCTACTAATACAGCCCCCTACTAATACAGCCCCCTACTAATACAGCCCCCTACTAATACAGCCCCCTACTAATACAGCCCCCTACTAATACAGCCCCCTACTAATACAGCCCCCTACTAATACAGCCCCCTACTAATACAGCCCCCTACTAATACAGCCCCCTACTAATACAGCCCCCTACTAATACAGCCCCCTACTAATACAGCCCCCTACTAATACAGCCCCCTACTAATACAGCCCCCTACTAATACAGCCCCCTACTAATACAGCCCCCTACTAATACAGCCCCCTACTAATACAGCCCCCTACTAATACAGCCCCCTACTAATACAGCCCCCTACTAATACAGCCCCCTACTAATACAGCCCCCTACTAATACAACCCCCTACTAATACAACCCCCTACTAATACAACCCCCTACTAATACAGCCCCCTACTAATACAGCCTCCTACTAATACAGCCCCCAACTAATTAAGCCCCAACTTTTTAAGCACCAACTTTTTAAGCCCCAACTTTTTAAGCCCCAATTAATAAACAAAAATGTAAAAGTAATTGTAAATGTAACAGAAGTTAAAAAAAACCCCTAAAAACATTAACATCTAATCCTAAAAAAATGTAAAATTATAATAGATTTAGACCTGTACATTACTAGGAAGGTATACGTGGAAGCCGGAAACTCTGGTAGACGTGGACGCTAGATAATGTACTACGGGTAGACGTGCACGACAGAAGCATTGAGGTAGACGTGCACGCCAGATGTACTAAGGTAGACGTGCACGCCAGAACAACTGAGGTAGACGTGCACTCCAGAAGCACTGAAATAGACCAGTGGAAAAAAAAGAAAAATGAAAAAAAGACCAACTAATAAAGCCCCCACTAATAACTAATAAAGCCCCCAACTTATAAAGCCCCCAACTTATAAAGCCCCCAACTTATAAAGCCCCCAACTTATAAAGCCCCCAACTTATAAAGCCCCCAACTTATAAAGCCCCCAACTTATAAAGCCCCCAACTTATAAAGCCCCCAACTTATAAAGCCCCCAACTTATAAAGCCCCCAGCTAATAAAGCCCCCAGCTAATAAAGCCCCCAACTAATAAAGCCCCCAACTAATAAAGCCCCCAACTTATTAAGCCCCCAACTTATTAAGCCCCCAACTTATTAAGCCCCCAACTTATTAAGCCCCCAACTAAATAAGCCCCCAACTAAATAAGCCCCCAACTAAATAAGCCCCCAACTAAATAAGCCCCCAACCAAATAAGCCCCCAACCAAATAAGCCCCCAACCAACTAAATAAGCATCCAACTGATTAAGCCCCCAACTGATTAAGCCCCCAACTGATTAAGCCCCCAACTGATTAAGCCCCCAACTGATTAAGCCCCCAACTAATTAAGCCCCCAACTAATTAAGCCCCCACTAATTAAGCCCCAACTTTTTAAGCCCCCACTAATTAAGCCCCAACTTTTTAAGCCCCAACTAATTAAGCCCCAACTAATATAAAGCTCCTTCTAATTAAGCCCCAATTAATAAACAAAAATGTAAAAGTAATTGTAAATGTAACAGAAGTTAAAAAAAACCCCTAAAAACATTAACATCTAATCCAAAAAAAACGTAAAATTATAATAGATTTAGACCTGTACATTACTAGGAAGGTGTACGTGGATGCCAGAAACTCTGGTAGACGTGGACGCTAGATAATGTACTACGGGTAGACGTGCACGACAGAAGCATTGAGGTAGACGTGCACGCCAGATGTACTAATGTAGACGTGTACGCCAGAACAACTGACGTAGACGTGCACGCCAGAAGCACTGAAATAGACAAGTGGAAAAAAAAGAAAAATAAAAAAAAAGACCAACTAATAAAGCCCCCACTAATAACTAATAAAGCCCCCACTAATAACTAATAAAGCCCCCACTAATAACTTATAAAGCCCCCACTAATAACTTATAAAGCCCCCAACTTATAAAGCCCCCAACTTATAAAGCCCCCAACTTATAAAGCCCCCACTAATAACTTATAAAGCCCCCAACTTATAAAGCCCCCAACTAATTATGGCCCCAACTTATAAAGCCCCCAACTAATTATGGCCCCAACTTATAAAGCCCCCAACTAATTATGGCCCCAACTTATAAAGCCCACAACTAATTGTGGCCCCAACTAATTGTGGCCCCAACTAATTGTGGCCCCAACTAATTGTGGCCCCAACTAATTGTGGCCCCAACTAATTGTGGCCCCAACTAATTGTGGCCCCAACTAATTGTGGCCCCAACTAATTGTGGCCCCAACTAATTGTGGCCCCAACTAATTGTGGCCCCAACTAATTGTGGCCCCAACTAATTGTGGCCCCAACTAATTGTGGCCCCAACTAATTATGGCCCCAACTAATTATGGCCCCAACTTATTAAGCCCCCAACTTATTAAGCCCCCAACTTATTAAGCCCCCAACTAAATAAGCCCCCAACTAAATAAGCCCCCAACTAAATAAGCCCCCAACTAAATAAGCCCCCAACCAACTAAATAAGCCCCCAACTGATTAAGCCCCCACTAATTAAGCCCCCACTAATTAAGCCCCCACTAATTAAGCCCCCACTAATTAAGCCCCCAACTAATTAAGCCCCCAACTAATTAAGCCCCCAACTAATTAAGCCCCAACTTTTAAGCCCCAACTTTTTAAGCCCCAACTTTTTAAGCCCCAACTAATATAAAGCCCCTTCTAATTAAGCCCCAATTAATAAACAAAAATGTAAAAGTAATTGTAAATGTAACAGAAGTTAAAAAAAAAACCCTAAAAACATTAACATCTAATCCTAAAAAAATGTAAAATTATAATAGATTTAGACCTGTACATTACTAGGAAGGTAGACGTGGACGCCGGAAACTCTGGTAGACGTGGACACTAGATAATGTACGACAGGTAGACGTGCACGCCAGAAGCACTGAGGTAGACGTGCACGCCAGAAGCACTGAGGTAGACGTGCACGCCAGAAGCACTGAAATAGACCAGTGGAAAAAAAAGAAAAATGAAAAAAAAGACCAACTAATACAGCCCCCACTAATAACTAATAAAGCCCCCAACTTATAAAGCCCCCAACTTATAAAGCCCCCAACTTATAAAGCCCCCAACTTATAAAGCCCCCAACTTATAAAGCCCCCAACTTATAAAGCCCCCAACTTATAAAGCCCCCAACTTATAAAGCCCCCAACTTATAAAGCCCCCAACTTATAAAGCCCCCAACTTATAAAGCCCCCAACTTATAAAGCCCCCAACTTATAAAGCCCCCAACTTATAAAGCCCCCAACTTATAAAGCCCCCAACTTATAAAGCCCCCAACTTATAAAGCCCCCAGCTTATACAGCCCCCAGCTTATAAAGCCCCCAGCTTATAAAGCCCCCAGCTTATAAAGCCCCCAGCTAATAAAGCCCCCAGCTAATAAAGCCCCCAACTTATACAGCCCCCTACTAATACAGCCCCCTACTAATACAGCCCCCTACTAATACAGCCCCCTACTAATACAGCCCCCTACTAATACAGCCCCCTACTAATACAGCCCCCTACTAATACAGCCCCCTACTAATACAGCCCCCTACTAATACAGCCCCCTACTAATACAGCCCCCTACTAATACAGCCCCCTACTAATACAGCCCCCTACTAATACAGCCCCCTACTAATACAGCCCCCTACTAATACAGCCCCCTACTAATACAGCCCCCTACTAATACAGCCCCCAACTAATACAGCCCCCAACTAATTAAGCCCCCAACTAATTAAGCCCCCAACTAATTAAGCCCCCAACTAATTAAGCCCCAACTTTTTAAGCCCCAACTTTTTAAGCCCCAATTAATAAACAAAAATGTAAAAGTAATTGTAAATGTAACAGAAGTTAAAAAAAAACCCTAAAAACATTAACATCTAATCCAAAAAAAACGTAAAATTATAATAGATTTAGACCTGTACATTACTAGGAAGGTATACGTGGATGCCAGAAACTCTGGTAGACGTGGACGCTAGATAATGTACTACGGGTAGACGTGCACGACAGAAGCATTGAGGTAGACGTGCACGCCAGATATACTAAGGTAGACGTGCACGCCAGAACAACTGAGGTAGACGTGCACTCCAGAAGCACTGAAATAGACAAGTGGAAAAAAAAGAAAAATAAAAAAAAAGACCAACTAATAAAGCCCCCACTAATAACTAATGAACCCCCCACTAATAACTAATGAACCCCCCACTAATAACTAATGAACCCCCCAACTTATAAAGCCCCCAACTTATAAAGCCCCCAACTTATAAAGCCCCCAACTTATAAAGCCCCCAACTTATAAAGCCCCCAACTTATAAAGCCCCCAACTTATAAAGCCCCCAACTTATAAAGCCCCCAACTTATAAAGCCCCCAACTTATAAAGCCGCCAACTTATAAAGCCGCCAACTTATAAAGCCGCCAACTTATAAAGCCGCCAACTTATAAAGCCGCCAACTTATAAAGCCGCCAACTTATAAAGCCGCCAACTTATAAAGCCCCCAGCTAATAAAGCCCCCAGCTAATAAAGCCCCCAGCTAATAAAGCCCCCAGCTAATAAAGCCCCCAACTTATTAAGCCCCCAACTTATTAAGCCCCCAACTTATTAAGCCCCCAACTTATTAAGCCCCCAACTTATTAAGCCCCCAACTTATTAAGCCCCCAACTTATTAAGCCCCCAACTTATTAAGCCCCCAACTTAATAAGCCCCCAACTTAATAAGCCCCCAACCAAATAAGCCCCCAACCAAATAAGCCCCCAACCATCTAAATAAGCCCCCAACTGATTAAGCCCCCAACTTATTAAGCCCCCAACTTATTAAGCCCCCAACTTATTAAGCCCCCAACTTATTAAGCCCCCAACTAATTAAGCCCCCAACTAATTAAGCCCCCAACTAATTAAGCCCCCAACTAATTAAGCCCCCACTAATTAAGCCCCCACTAATTAAGCCCCAACTTTTTAAGCCCCCACTAATTAAGCCCCAACTTTTTAAGCCCCAACTAATTAAGCCCCAACTAATATAAAGCCCCTTCTAATTAAGCCCCAATTAATAAACAAAAATGTAAAAGTAATTGTAAATGTAACAGAAGTTAAAAAAAAACCCTAAAAACATTAACATCTAATCCTAAAAAAATGTAAAATTATAATAGATTTAGACCTGTACATTACTAGGAAGGTAGACGTGGACGCCGGAAACTCTGGTAGACGTGGACGCTAGATAATGTACTACAGGTAGACGTGCACGCCAGAAGCACTGAGGTAGACGTGCACGCCAGAAGCACTGAGGTAGACGTGCACGCCAGAAGCCCTGAGGTAGACCAGTGCAAAAAAAAGAAAAATGAAAAAAAAGACCAACTAATAAAGTCCCAAATAATAACTAATCAAGCCCCCACTAATCAAGCCCCCACTAATAACTAATCAAGCCCCCACTAATAACTAATAAAGCCCCCACTAATAACTAATCAAGCCCCCACTAATAACTAATCAAGCCCCCACTAATAACTAATCAAGCCCCCACCTTATTAAGCCCCCACCTTATTAAGCCCCCACCTTATTAAGCCCCCACCTTATTAAGCCCCCACCTTATTAAGCCCCCACCTTATTAAGCCCCCACCTTATTAAGCCCCCACCTTATTAAGCCCCCACCTTATTAAGCCCCCACCTTATTAAGCCCCCACCTTATTAAGCCCCCACCTTATTAAGCCCCCACCTTATTAAGCCCCCACCTTATTAAGCCCCCACCTTATTAAGCCCCCACCTTATTAAGCCCCCACCTTATTAAGCCCCCACCTTATTAAGCCCCCACCTTATTAAGCCCCCAACTTATTAAGCCCCAACTTATTAAGCCCCCAACTGAATAAGCCCCCAACTGAATAAGCCCCCAACTGAATAAGCCCCCAACCGAATAAGCCCCCAACCAACTAAATAAGCCCCCAACAGATTAAGTCCCCAACTGATTAAGCCCCAACTAATTAAGCCCCAACTAATTAAGCCCCCAACTAATTAAGCCCCCAACTAATTAAGCCCCCAACTAATTAAGCCCCCAACTAATTAAGCCCCCAACTAATTAAGCCCCTAACTAATTAAGCCCCAACTTATTAAGCACCAACTTATTAAGCCCCAACTAATATAAAGCCCCTTCTAATTAAGCCCCAATTAATAAACAAAAATGTAAAAGTAATTGTAAATGTAACAGAAGTTAAAAAAAAAACCCTAAAAACATTAACATCTAATCCTAAAAAAATGTAAAATTATAATAGATTTAGACCTGTACATTACTAGGAAGGTAGACGTGGACGCCGGAATCTCTAGTAGATGTGGACGCTAGATAATGTATTACAGGTAGACGTGCACGTCAGAAGCACTGAGGTAGACGTGCACGCCAGAAGCACTGAGGTAGACGTGCACGCCAGAAGCACTGAGGTAGACGTGCACGCCAGAAGCCCTGAGGTAGACCAGTGCAAAAAAAAGAAAAATGAAAAAAAAGACCAACTAATAAAGTCCCAAATAATAACTAATAAAGCCCCCACTAATCAAGCCCCCACTGATAACTAATAAAGCCCCCACTAATAACTAATAAAGCCCCCACTAATAACTAATAAAGCCCCCACTAATAACTAATAAAGCCCCCACTAATAACTAATAAAGCCCCCACCTGAATAAGCCCCCACCTGAATAAGCCCCCACCTGAATAAGCCCCCACCTGAATAAGCCCCCACCTGAATAAGCCCCCACCTGAATAAGCCCCCAACTGAATAAGCCCCCAACTGAATAAGCCCCCAACTGAATAAGCCCCCAACCGAATAAGCCCCCAACTGAATAAGCCCCCAACCAACTAAATAAGCCCCCAACAGATTAAGCCCCCAACTGATTAAGCCCCCAAATGATTAAGCCCCAAATTATTAAGCCCCAAATTATTAAGCCCCCAACTAATTAAGCCCCCAACTAATTAAGCCCCCAACTAATTAAGCCCCCAACTAATTAAGCCCCCAACTAATTAAGCCCCCAACTAATTAAGCCCCCAACTAAATAAGCCCCAACTTATTAAGCACCAACTTATTAAGCCCCAACTAATATAAAGCCCCTTCTAATTAAGCCCCAATTAATAAACAAAAATGTAAAAGTAATTGTAAATGTAACAGAAGTTAAAAAAAAAACCCTAAAAACATTAACATCTAATCCTAAAAAATGTAAAATTATAATAGATTTAGACCTGTACATTACTAGGAAGGTAGACGTGGACGCCGGAATCTCTAGTAGATGTGGACGCTAGATAATGTATTACAGGTAGACGTGCACGTCAGAAGCACTGAGGTAGACGTGCACGCCAGAAGCACTGAGGTAGACGTGCACGCCAGAAGCACAGAGGTAGACGTGCACGCCAGAACAACTGAGGTAGACGTGTACGCCAGATGCACTGAGGTAGACGTGCACGCCAGAAGCACTGAGGTAGACGTGCACGCCAGAACAACTGAGGTAGACGTGCACGCCAGAACAACTGAGGTAGACGTGCACGCCAGAACAACTGAGGTAGACGTGCACGCCAGAAGCACTGAAATAGACCAGTGGAAAAAAAAGAAAAATGAAAAAAAGACCAACTAATAAAGCCCCCACTAATAACTAATAAAGCCCCACCTAAAAAAGCCCCCATAATAACTAATGAGCCCCCAACTAATAAAGCCCCCAACTAATAAAGCCCCCAACTAATAAAGCCCCCAACTAATATAGCCCCCATCTAATATAGCCCCCAACTAATAGAGCCCCCAACTAATAGAGCCCCCAACTAATAGAAGCCCCCACTAATGAAGCCCCCAACTAATGAAGCCCCCAACTTATAAAGCCCCCAACTTATAAAGCCCCCAACTTATAAAGCCCCCAACTTATAAAGCCCCCAACTTATAAAGCCCCCAACTTATAAAGCCCCCAACTTATAAAGCCCCCAACTTATAAAGCCCCCAACTTATAAAGCCCCCAACTTATAAAGCCCCCAACTTATAAAGCCCCCAACTTATAAAGCCCCCAACTTATAAAGCCCCCAACTAATAAAGCCCCCAACTAATAAAGCCCCCTGCTAATACAGCCCCCTGCTAATACAGCCCCCTACTAATACAGCCCCCTACTAATACAGCCCCCTACTAATACAGCCCCCTACTAATACAGCCCCCTACTAATACAGCCCCCTACTAATACAGCCCCCTACTAATACAGCCCCCTACTAATACAGCCCCCTACTAATACAGCCCCCTACTAATACAGCCCCCTACTAATACAGCCCCCTACTAATACAGCCCCCTACTAATACAGCCCCCTACTAATACAGCCCCCTACTAATACAGCCCCCTACTAATACAGCCCCCTACTAATACAGCCCCCTACTAATACAGCCCCCTACTAATACAGCCCCCTACTAATACAGCCCCCTACTAATACAGCCCCCTACTAATACAGCCCCCAACTAATTAAGCCCCCAACTAATACAGCCCCCAACTAATTAAGCCCCCAACTAATTAAGCCCCCAACTAATTAAGCCCCCAACTAATTAAGCCCCAACTTTTTAAGCCCCAATTAATAAACAAAAATGTAAAAGTAATTGTAAATGTAACAGAAGTTAAAAAAAACCCCTAAAAACATTAACATCTAATCCTAAAAAAATGTAAAATTATAATAGATTTAGACCTGTACATTACTAGGAAGGTATACGTGGATGCCGGAAACTCTGGTAGACGTGGACGCTAGATAATGTACTACGGGTAGACGTGCACGACAGAAGCTTTGAGGTAGACGTGCACGCCAGATGTACTAAGGTAGACGTGCACGCCAGAACAACTGAGGTAGACGTGCACGCCAGAAGCACTGAAATAGACAAGTGGAAAAAAAAGAAAAATAAAAAAAAAGACCAACTAATAAAGCCCCCACTAATAACTTATAAAGCCCCCACTAATAACTTATAAAGCCCCCACTAATAACTTATAAAGCCCCCACTAATAACTTATAAAGCCCCCACTAATAACTTATAAAGCCCCCACTAATAACTTATAAAGCCCCCAACTTATAAAGCCCCCAACTTATAAAGCCCCCAACTTATAAAGCCCCCAACTTATAAAGCCCCCAACTTATAAAGCCCCCAACTTATAAAGCCCCCAACTAATTATGGCCCCAACTTATAAAGCCCCCAACTAATTATGGCCCCAACTTATAAAGCCCCCAACTTATAAAGCCCCCAACTTATAAAGCCCCCAACTTATAAAGCCCCCAACTTATAAAGCCCCCAACTTATAAAGCCCCCAACTTATAAAGCCCCCAACTTATAAAGCCCCCAACTTATAAAGCCCCCAACTTATAAAGCCCCCAACTTATAAAGCCCCCAACTTATAAAGCCCCCAACTTATAAAGCCCCCAACTAATTATGGCCCCAACTTATAAAGCCCCCAACTAATTATGGCCCCAACTTATAAAGCCCCCAACTAATTATGGCCCCAACTTATAAAGCCCCCAACTTATAAAGCCCCCAACTTATAAATCCCCCAACTTATAAAGCCCCCAACTTATAAAGCCCCCAACTTATAAAGCCCCCAACTTATAAAGCCCCCAACTTATAAAGCCCCCAACTTATAAAGCCCCCAACTTATAAAGCCCCCAACTTATAAAGCCCCCAACTTATAAAGCCCCCAGCTTATAAAGCCCCCAGCTTATAAAGCCCCCAGCTTATAAAGCCCCCAACTTATAAAGCCCCCAGCTAATAAAGCCCCCAGCTAATAAAGCCCCCAGCTAATAAAGCCCCCAGCTAATAAAGCCCCCAACTTATTAAGCCCCCAACTTATTAAGCCCCCAACTTATTAAGCCCCCAACTTATTAAGCCCCCAACTAAATAAGCCCCCAACTAAATAAGCCCCCAACTAAATAAGCCCCCAACCAACTAAATAAGCCCCCAACTGCTTAAGCCTCCAACTGATTAAGCCCCCACAAATTAAGCCCCCACTAATTAAGCCCCCAACTAATTAAGCCCCCAACTAATTAAGCCCCCAACTAATTAAGCCCCAACTTTTTAAGCCCCAACTTATTAAGCCCCAACTAATATAAAGCCCCTTGTAATTAAGCCCCAATTAATAAACAAAAATGTAAAAGTAATTGTAAATGTAACAGAAGTTAAAAAAAAAACCCTAAAAACATTAACATCTAATCCTAAAAAATGTAAAATTATAATAGATTTAGACCTGTACATTACTAGGAAGGTAGACGTGGACGCCGGAAACTCTGGTAGACGTGGACGCTAGATAATGTACGACAGGTAGACGTGCACGCCAGAAGCACTGAGGTAGACGTGCACGCCAGAAGCACTGAGGTAGACGTGCACGCCAGAAGCACTGAAATAGACCAGTGGAAAAAAAAGAAAAATGAAAAAAAAGACCAACTAATAAAGCCCCCACTAATAACTTATAAAGCCCCCAACTTATAAAGCCCCCAACTTATAAAGCCCCCAACTTATAAAGCCCCCAACTAATTAAGCCCCCAACTTATTAAGCCCCCAACTTATTAAGCCCCCAACTTATTAAGCCCCCAACTTATTAAGCCCCCAACTTATTAAGCCCCCAACTTATTAAGCCCCCAACTTATTAAGCCCCCAACTAAATAAGCCCCCAACCAAATAAGCCCCCAACCAAATAAGCCCCCAACCAAATAAGCCCCCAACCAAATAAGCCCCCAACCAAATAAGCCCCCAACCAACTAAATAAGCATCCAACTGATTAAGCCCCCAACTGATTAAGCCCCCAAGTGATTAAGCCCCCAAGTGATTAAGCCCCCAAGTGATTAAGCCCCCAAGTGATTAAGCCCCCAACTAATTAAGCCCCCAACTAATTAAGCCCCCAACTAATTAAGCCCCCAACTAATTAAGCCCCCAACTAATTAAGCCCCAACTAATTAAGCCCCAACTAATTAAGCCCCAATTTTTTAAGCCCCCACTAATTAAGCCCCAACTTTTTAAGCCCCCAATAATTAAGCCCCAACTAATATAAAGCTCCTTCTAATTAAGCCCCAATTAATAAACAAAAATGTAAAAGTAATTGTAAATGTAACAGAAGTTAAAAAAAAAACCCTAAAAACATTAACATCTAATCCTAAAAAAATGTAAAATTATAATAGATTTAGACCTGTACATTTTTAGGAAGGTAGACGTGGACGCCGGAAACTCTGGTAGACGTGGACGCTAGATAATGTACTACAGGTAGACGTGCACGCCAGAAGCACTGAGGTAGACGTGCACGCCAGAAGCACTGAGGTAGACCAGTGGAAAAAAAAGAAAAATGAAAAAAAAGACCAACTAATAAAGTCCCAAATAATAACTAATAAAGCCCCCAACTGATTAAGCCCCCAACTGATTAAGCCCCCAACTGATTAAGCCCCCAACTGATTAAGCCCCCAACTGATTAAGCCCCCAACTGATTAAGCCCCCAACTGATTAAGCCCCCAACTGATTAAGCCCCCAACTAAATAAGCCCCCAACTAAATAAGCCCCCAACTAAATAAGCCCCCAACTAAATAAGCCCCCAACTAAATAAGCCCCCAACTAAATAAGCCCCCAACTAAATAAGCCCCCAACTAAATAAGCCCCCTACTAAATAAGCCCCCTACTAAATAAGCCCCCTACTAAATAAGCCCCCTACTAAATAAGCCCCCTACTAATACAGCCCCCTACTAATACAGCCCCCTACTAATACAGCCCCCTACTAATACAGCCCCCTACTAATACAGCCCCCTACTAATACAGCCCCCTACTAATACAGCCCCCTACTAATACAGCCCCCTACTAATACAGCCCCCTACTAATACAGCCCCCTACTAATACAGCCCCCTACTAATACAGCCCCCTACTAATACAGCCCCCTACTAATACAGCCCCCTACTAATTAAGCCCCCAACTAATTAAGCCCCCAACTAATTAAGCCCCCAACTAATTAAGCCCCCAACTAATTAAGCCCCCAACTAATTAAGCCCCCAACTAAATAAGCCCCAACTTATTAAGCCCCAACTAATATAAAGCCCCTTCTAATTAAGCCCCAATTAATAAACAAAAATGTAAAAGTAATTGTAAATGTAACAGAAGTTAAAAAAAAAACCCTAAAAACATTAACATCTAATCCTAAAAAAATGTAAAATTATAATAGATTTAGACCTGTACATTACTAGGAAGGTAGACGTGGACGCCGGAATCTCTAGTAGATGTGGACGCTAGATAATGTATTACAGGTAGACGTGCACGTCAGAAGCACTGAGGTAGACGTGCACGCCAGAAGCACTGAGGTAGACGTGTACGCCAGAAGCACAGAGGTAGACGTGCACGCCAGAACAACTGAGGTAGACGTGTACGCCAGATGCACTGAGGTAGACGTGCACGCCAGAAGCACTGAAATAGACCAGTGGAAAAAAAAGAAAAATGAAAAAAAAGACCAACTAATAAAGCCCCCACTAATAACTAATAAAGCCCCCACTAAAAAAGCCCCCATAATAACTAATAAAGCCCCCACTAATAACTAATGAGCCCCCAACTAATAACTAATGAGCCCCCAACTAATAAAGCCCCCAACTAATAAAGCCCCCAACTAATAAAGCCCCCAACTAATAAAGCCCCCAACTAATAAAGCCCCCAACTAATAAAGCCCCCAACTAATAAAGCCCCCAACTAATAAAGCCCCCAACTAATAAAGCCCCCAACTAATAAAGCCCCCAACTAATAGAAGCCCCCACTAATGAAGCCCCCAGCTAATGAAGCCCCCAGCTAATGAAGCCCCCAACTTATAAAGCCCCCAACTTATAAAGCCCCCAACTTATAAAGCCCCCAACTTATAAAGCCCCCAACTTATAAAGCCCCCAACTTATAAAGCCCCCAGCTAATAAAGCCCCCAGCTAATAAAGCCCCCAACTTATAAAGCCCCCAACTTATAAAGCCCCCAACTAATACAGCCCCCTACTAATACAGCCCCCTACTAATACAGCCCCCTACTAATACAGCCCCCTACTAATACAGCCCCCTACTAATACAGCCCCCTACTAATACAGCCCCCTACTAATACAGCCCCCTACTAATACAGCCCCCTACTAATACAGCCCCCTACTAATACAGCCCCCTACTAATACAGCCCCCTACTAATACAGCCCCCTACTAATACAGCCCCCTACTAATACAGCCCCCAACTAATACAGCCCCCAACTAATACAGCCCCCAACTAATACAGCCCCCAACTAATACAGCCCCCAACTAATACAGCCCCCAACTAATACAGCCCCCAACTAATACAGCCCCCAACTAATTAAGCCCCCAACTAATTAAGCCCCAACTTTTTAAGCCCCAACTTTTTAAGCCCCAACTTTTTAAGCCCCAACTTTTTAAGCCCCAATTAATAAACAAAAATGTAAAAGTAATTGTAAATGTAACAGAAGTTAAAAAAAACCCCTGAAAACATTAACATCTAATCCAAAAAAACCGTAAAATTATAATAGATTTAGACCTGTACATTACTAGGAAGGTATACGTGGATGCCGGAAACTCTGGTAGACGTGGACGCTAGATAATGTACTACGGGTAGACGTGCACGACAGAAGCATTGAGGTAGACGTGCACGCCAGATGTACTAAGGTAGACGTGCACGCCAGAAGAAAAGAGGTAGACGTGCACGCCAGAAGCACTGAAATAGACAAGTGGAAAAAAAAGAAAAATAAAAAAAAAGACCAACTAATAAAGCCCCCACTAAAAAAGCCCCCACTAATAACTAATAAAGCCCCCACTAATAACTAATAAAGCCCCCACTAATAACTAATAAAGCCCCCAACTTATAAAGCCCCCACTAATAACTAATAAAGCCCCCACTAATAACTTATAAAGCCCCCACTAATAACTAATAAAGCCCCCACTAATAACTAATAAAGCCCCCACTAATAACTAATAAAGCCCCCACTAATAACTAATAAAGCCCCCACTAATAACTAATAAAGCCCCCACTAATAACTTATAAAGCCCCCACTAATAACTTATAAAGCCCCCACTAATAACTTATAAAGCCCCCAACTTATAAAGCCCCCAACTTATAAAGCCCCCAACTTATAAAGCCCCCAACTTATAAAGCCCCCAACTTATAAAGCCCCCAACTTATAAAGCCCCCAACTTATAAAGCCCCCAACTTATAAAGCCCCCAACTTATAAAGCCCCCAACTAATTATGGCCCCAACTTATAAAGCCCCCAACTAATTATGGCCCCAACTTATAAAGCCCCCAACTAATTATGGCCCCAACTTATAAAGCCCCCAACTAATTATGGCCCCAACTAATTATGGCCCCAACTAATTATGGCCCCAACTTATAAAGCCCCCAACTTATAAAGCCCCCAACTTATAAAGCCCCCAACTTATAAAGCCCCCAACTTATAAAGCCCCCAACTTATAAAGCCCCCAACTTATAAAGCCCCCAACTTATAAAGCCCCCAACTTATAAAGCCCCCAACTTATAAAGCCCCCAACTTATAAAGCCCCCAACTTATAAAGCCCCCAACTTATAAAGCCCCCAACTTATAAAGCCCCCAACTTATAAAGCCCCCAACTTATAAAGCCCCCAACTTATAAAGCCCCCAACTAATTATGGCCCCAACTTATAAAGCCCCCAACTTATTATGGCCCCAACTTATAAAGCCCCCAACTAATTATGGCCCCAACTTATAAAGCCCCCAACTAATTATGGCCCCAACTTATAAAGCCCCCAACTAATTATGGCCCCAACTTATAAAGCCCCCAACTAATTATGGCCCCAACTTATAAAGCCCCCAACTAATTATGGCCCCAACTTATAAAGCCCCCAACTAATTATGGCCCCAACTTATAAAGCCCCCAACTAATTATGCCCCCAACTTATAAAGCCCCCAACTTATAAAGCCCCCAACTTATAAAGCCCCCAACTTATAAAGCCCCCAACTTATAAAGCCCCCAACTTATAAAGCCCCCAACTTATAAAGCCCCCAACTTATAAAGCCCCCAACTTATAAAGCCCCCACCTTATAAAGCCCCCACCTTATAAAGCCCCCACCTTATAAAGCCCCCATCTTACTTATAAAGCCCCCACCTTACTTATAAAGCCCCCACCTTACTTATAAAGCCCCCACCTTACTTATAAAGCCCCCACCTTACTTATAAAGCCCCCACCTTACTTATAAAGCCCCCAACTTACTTATAAAGCCCCCAACTTACTTATAAAGCCCCCAACTTACTTATAAAGCCCCCAACTTACTTATAAAGCCCCCAACTTATAAAGCCCCCAACTTATAAAGCCCCCAACTTATAAAGCCCCCAACTTATAAAGCCCCCAACTAATAAAGCCCCCAACTTATTAAGCCCCCAACTTATTAAGCCCCCAACTTATTAAGCCCCCAACTTATTAAGCCCCCAACTAAATAAGCCCCCAACTGAATAAGCCCCCAACCAACTAAATAAGCATCCAACTGATTAAGCCCCCAACTGATTAAGCCCCCAACTGATTAAGCCCCCAACTGATTAAGCCCCCACTAATTAAGCCCCCACTAATTAAGCCCCCACCTAATTAAGCCCCCACCTGAATAAGCCCCCACCTAATTAAGCCCCCAACTAATTTAGCCCCCAACTAATTAAGCCCCAACTAATTAAGCCCCAACTAATTAAGCACCAACTTATTAAGCACCAACTTATTAAGCCCCAACTAATATAAAGCCCGTTCTAATTAAGCCCCAATTAATAAACAAAAATGTAAAAGTAATTGTAAATGTAACAGAAGTTAAAAAAAAACCCTAAAAAGATTAACATCTAATCCTAAAAAAATGTAAAATTATAATAGATTTAGACCTGTACATTAAGAGGAAGGTAGACGTGGACGCCGGAAACTCTGGTAGACGTGGACGCTAGATAATGTACTACAGGTAGACGTGCACGCCAGAAGCCCTGAGGTAGACGTGCACGCCAGATGCCCTGAGGTAGACGTGCACGCCAGAAGCCCTGAGGTAGACGTGCACGCCAGAAGCACTGAGGTAGACCAGTGGAAAAAAAAGAAAAATGAAAAAAAAGACCAACTAATAAAGTCCCAAATAATAACTAATAAAGCCCCCACTAATAAAGCCCCCACTAATAACTAATAAAGCCCCCACTAATAACTAATAAAGCCCCCACTAATAACTAATAAAGCCCCCAACTTATTAAGCCCCCAACTAATTAAGCCCCCAACTAATTAAGCCCCCAACTAATTAAGCCCCCAACTAATTAAGCCCCCAACTAATTAAGCCCCCAACTAATACAGCCCCCTACTAATACAGCCCCCTACTAATACAGCCCCCTACTAATAACGCCCCCTACTAATAACGCCCCCTACTAATAACGCCCCCTACTAATAACGCCCCCTACTAATACAGCCCCCTACTAATACAGCCCCCAACTAATACAGCCCCCAACTAATACAGCCCCCAACTAATACAGCCCCCAACTAATACAGCCCCCAACTAATACAGCCCCCAACTAATACAGCCCCCAACTAATTAAGCCCCCAACTAATTAAGCCCCAACTAATTAAGCCCCAACTAATTAAGCCCCAACTTATAAAGCCCCCAACTTATAAAGCCCCCAACTTATAAAGCCCCCAACTTATAAAGCCCCCAACTTATAAAGCCCCCAACTTATAAAGCCCCCAGCTAATAAAGCCCCCAGCTAATAAAGCCCCCAGCTAATAAAGCCCCCAACTTATAAAGCCCCCAACTTATAAAGCCCCCAACTTATAAAGCCCCCAACTTATAAAGCCCCCAACTTATAAAGCCCCCAACTAATTATGGCCCCAACTTATTAAGCCCCCAACTTATTAAGCCCCCAACTTATTAAGCCCCCAACTTATTAAGCCCCCAGCTTATTAAGCCCCCAGCTTATTAAGCCCCCAACTTATTAAGCCCCCAACTTATTAAGCCCCCAACTAAATAAGCCCCCAACTAAATAAGCCCCCAACCAACTAAATAAGCCCCCAACTGATTAAGCCCCCAAGTGATTAAGCCCCCACTAATTAAGCCCCCACTAATTAAGCCCCCACTAATTAAGCCCCCACTAATTAAGCCCCCAACTAATTAAGCCCCCAACTAATTAAGCCCCCACTAATTAAGCCCCCACTAATTAAGCCCCAACTTTTTAAGCCCCAACTAATATAAAGCCCCTTCTAATTAAGCCCCAATTAATAAACAAAAATGTAAAAGTAATTGTAAATGTAACAGAAGTTAAAAAAAAAACCCTAAAAACATTAACATCTAATCCTAAAAAAATGTAAAATTATAATAGATTTAGACCTGTACATTACTAGGAAGGTAGACGTGGACGCCGGAAACTCTGGTAGACGTGGACGCTAGATAATGTACGACAGGTAGACGTGCACGCCAGAAGCACTGAGGTAGACGTGCACGCCAGAAGCACTGAGGTAGACCAGTGGAAAAAAAAGAAAAATGAAAAAAAAGACCAACTAATAAAGTCCCAAATAATAACTAATAAAGCCCCCACTAATAACTAATAAAGCCCCCAACTGATTAAGCCCCCAACTGATTAAGCCCCCAACTGATTAAGCCCCCAACTGATTAAGCCCCCAACTGATTAAGCCCCCAACTGATTAAGCCCCCAACTGATTAAGCCCCCAACTGATTAAGCCCCCAACTGAATAAGCCCCCAACTGAATAAGCCCCCAACTGAATAAGCCCCCAACTGAATAAGCCCCCAACTGAATAAGCCCCCAACTGAATAAGCCCCCAACTAAATAAGCCCCCAACTAAATAAGCCCCCAACTAAATAAGCCCCCAACTAAATAAGCCCCCTACTAATACAGCCCCCTACTAATACAGCCCCCTACTAATACAGCCCCCTACTAATACAGCCCCCTACTAATACAGCCCCCTACTAATACAGCCCCCTACTAATACAGCCCCCCTACTAATACAGCCCCCTACTAATACAGCCCCCTACTAATACAGCCCCCTACTAATACAGCCCCCTACTAATACAGCCCCCTACTAATACAGCCCCCTACTAATACAGCCCCCTACTAATACAGCCCCCTACTAATACAGCCCCCTACTAATACAGCCCCCTACTAATACAGCCCCCTACTAATACAGCCCCCTACTAATACAGCCCCCTACTAATACAGCCCCCTACTAATACAACCCCCTACTAATACAACCCCCTACTAATACAACCCCCTACTAATACAGCCCCCTACTAATACAGCCCCCTACTAATACAGCCCCCTACTAATACAGCCTCCTACTAATACAGCCCCCAACTAATACAGCCCCCAACTAATTAAGCCCCAACTTTTTAAGCACCAACTTTTTAAGCCCCAACTTTTTAAGCCCCAATTAATAAACAAAAATGTAAAAGTAATTGTAAATGTAACAGAAGTTAAAAAAAACCCCTAAAAACATTAACATCTAATCCTAAAAAAATGTAAAATTATAATAGATTTAGACCTGTACATTACTAGGAAGGTATACGTGGATGCCGGAAACTCTGGTAGACGTGGACGCTAGATAATGTACTACGGGTAGACGTGCACGACAGAAGCATTGAGGTAGACGTGCACGCCAGATGTACTAAGGTAGACGTGCACGCCAGAACAACTGAGGTAGACGTGCACTCCAGAAGCACTGAAATAGACCAGAGGAAAAAAAAGAAAAATGAAAAAAAAGACCAACTAATAAAGCCCCCACTAATAACTAATGAAGCCCCAAACTTATAAAGCCCCCAACTTATAAAGCCCCCAACTTATAAAGCCCCCAACTTATAAAGCCCCCAACTTATAAAGCCCCCAACTTATAAAGCCCCCAACTTATAAAGCCCCCAGCTAATAAAGCCCCCAGCTAATAAAGCCCCCAGCTAATAAAGCCCCCAACTAATAAAGCCCCCAACTAATAAAGCCCCCAACTTATTAAGCCCCCAACTTATTAAGCCCCCAACTTATTAAGCCCCCAACTTATTAAGCCCCCAACTAAATAAGCCCCCAACTAAATAAGCCCCCAACTAAATAAGCCCCCAACTAAATAAGCCCCCAACCAAATAAGCCCCCAACCAAATAAGCCCCCAACCAACTAAATAAGCATCCAACTGATTAAGCCCCCAACTGATTAAGCCCCCAACTGATTAAGCCCCCAACTAATTAAGCCCCCAACTAATTAAGCCCCCAACTAATTAAGCCCCCAACTAATTAAGCCCCCAACTAATTAAGCCCCCAACTAATTAAGCCCCAACTTTTTAAGCCCCCACTAATTAAGCCCCAACTTTTAAGCCCCAACTAATTAAGCCCCAACTAATATAAAGCTCCTTCTAATTAAGCCCCAATTAATAAACAAAAATGTAAAAGTAATTGTAAATGTAACAGAAGTTAAAAAAAAAACCCTAAAAACATTAACATCTAATCCTAAAAAAATGTAAAATTATAATAGAATTAGACCTGTACATTACTAGGAAGGTAGACGTGGACGCCGGAAACTCTGGTAGACGTGGACGCTAGATAATGTACTACAGGTAGACGTGCACGCCAGAAGCACTGAGGTAGACGTGCACGCCAGAAGCACTGAGGTAGACGTGCACGCCAGAAGCACTGAGGTAGACGTGCACGCCAGAAGCCCTGAGGTAGACCAGTGCAAAAAAAAGAAAAATGAAAAAAAAGACCAACTAATAAAGTCCCAAATAATAACTAATAAAGCCCCCACTAATCAAGCCCCCACTAATAACTAATCAAGCCCCCACCTTATTAAGCCCCCACCTTATTAAGCCCCCACCTTATTAAGCCCCCACCTTATTAAGCCCCCACCTTATTAAGCCCCCACCTTATTAAGCCCCCACCTTATTAAGCCCCCACCTTATTAAGCCCCCACCTTATTAAGCCCCCACCTTATTAAGCCCCCACCTTATTAAGCCCCCAACTTATTAAGCCCCCAACTTATTAAGCCCCCAACTTATTAAGCCCCAACTTATTAAGCCCCCAACTGAATAAGCCCCCAACTGAATAAGCCCCCAACTGAATAAGCCCCCAACTGAATAAGCCCCCAACCAACTAAATAAGCCCCCAACAGATTAAGTCCCCAACTGATTAAGCCCCAACTAATTAAGCCCCAACTAATTAAGCCCCCAACTAATTAAGCCCCCAACTAATTAAGCCCCCAACTAATTAAGCCCCCAACTAATTAAGCCCCCAACTAATTAAGCCCCCAACTAATTAAGCCCCTAACTAATTAAGCCCCAACTTATTAAGCACCAACTAATATAAAGCCCCTTCTAATTAAGCCCCAATTAATAAACAAAAATGTAAAAGTAATTGTAAATGTAACAGAAGTTAAAAAAAAAACCCTAAAAACATTAACATCTAATCCTAAAAAAATGTAAAATTATAATAGATTTAGACCTGTACATTACTAGGAAGGTAGACGTGGACGCCGGAATCTCTAGTAGATGTGGACGCTAGATAATGTATTACAGGTAGACGTGCACGTCAGAAGCACTGAGGTAGACGTGCACGCCAGAAGCACTGAGGTAGACGTGCACGCCAGAAGCACAGAGGTAGACGTGCACGCCAGAAGCCCTGAGGTAGACCAGTGCAAAAAAAAGAAAAATGAAAAAAAAGACCAACTAATAAAGTCCCAAATAATAACTAATAAAGCCCCCACTAATCAAGCCCCCACTGATAACTAATAAAGCCCCCACTAATAACTAATAAAGCCCCCACTAATAACTAATAAAGCCCCCACTAATAACTAATAAAGCCCCCACTAATAACTAATAAAGCCCCCACCTGAATAAGCCCCCACCTGAATAAGCCCCCACCTGAATAAGCCCCCACCTGAATAAGCCCCCACCTGAATAAGCCCCCACCTGAATAAGCCCCCACCTGAATAAGCCCCCACCTGAATAAGCCCCCACCTGAATAAGCCCCCACCTGAATAAGCCCCCACCTGAATAAGCCCCCACCTGAATAAGCCCCCACCTGAATAAGCCCCCACCTGAATAAGCCCCCACCTGAATAAGCCCCCAACTGAATAAGCCCCCAACCGAATAAGCCCCCAACTGAATAAGCCCCCAACCAACTAAATAAGCCCCCAAATTATTAAGCCCCCAACTAATTAAGCCCCCAACTAATTAAGCCCCCAACTAATTAAGCCCCCAACTAATTAAGCCCCCAACTAATTAAGCCCCCAACTAATTAAGCCCCCAACTAATTAAGCCCCCAACTAAATAAGCCCCAACTTATAAAGCACCAACTTATTAAGCCCCAACTAATATAAAGCCCCTTCTAATTAAGCCCCAATTAATAAACAAAAATGTAAAAGTAATTGTAAATGTAACAGAAGTTAAAAAAAAAACCCTAAAAACATTAACATCTAATCCTAAAAAAATGTAAAATTATAATAGATTTAGACCTGTACATTACTAGGAAGGTAGACGTGGACGCCGGAATCTCTAGTAGATGTGGACGCTAGATAATGTATTACAGGTAGACGTGCACGCCAGAAGCACTGAGGTAGACGTGCACGCCAGAAGCACAGAGGTAGACGTGCACGCCAGAACAACTGAGGTAGACGTGTACGCCAGATGCACTGAGGTAGACGTGCACGCCAGAAGCACTGAGGTAGACGTGCACGCCAGAACAACTGAGGTAGACGTGCACGCCAGAACAACTGAGGTAGACGTGCACGCCAGAACAACTGAGGTAGACGTGCACGCCAGAACAACTGAGGTAGACGTGCACGCCAGAAGCACTGAAATAGACCAGTGGAAAAAAAAGAAAAATGAAAAAAAAGACCAACTAATAAAGCCCCCACTAATAACTAATAAAGCCCCACCTAAAAAAGCCCCCATAATAACTAATGAGCCCCCAACTAATAAAGCCCCCAACTAATAAAGCCCCCAACTAATAAAGCCCCCAACTAATATAGCCCCCATCTAATATAGCCCCCAACTAATAGAGCCCCCAACTAATAGAGCCCCCAACTAATAGAAGCCCCCACTAATGAAGCCCCCAGCTAATGAAGCCCCCAGCTAATGAAGCCCCCAGCTAATGAAGCCCCCAACTTATAAAGCCCCCAACTTATAAAGCCCCCAACTTATAAAGCCCCCAACTTATAAAGCCCCCAACTTATAAAGCCCCCAACTTAAAAAGCCCCCAACTAATAAAGCCCCCAGCTAATAAAGCCCCCTACTAATACAGCCCCCTACTAATACAGCCCCCTACTAATACAGCCCCCTACTAATACAGCCCCCTACTAATACAGCCCCCTACTAATACAGCCCCCTACTAATACAGCCCCCTACTAATACAGCCCCCTACTAATACAGCCCCCTACTAATACAGCCCCCTACTAATACAGCCCCCTACTAATACAGCCCCCTACTAATACAGCCCCCTACTAATACAGCCCCCTACTAATACAGCCCCCTACTAATACAGCCCCCTACTAATACAGCCCCCTACTAATACAGCCCCCTACTAATACAGCCCCCTACTAATACAGCCCCCTACTAATACAGCCCCCTACTAATACAGCCCCCAACTAATACAGCCCCCAACTAATTAAGCCCCCAACTAATACAGCCCCCAACTAATTAAGCCCCCAACTAATTAAGCCCCCAACTAATTAAGCCCCCAACTAATTAAGCCCCAACTTTTTAAGCCCCAATTAATAAACAAAAATGTAAAAGTAATTGTAAATGTAACAGAAGTTAAAAAAAACCCCTAAAAACATTAACATCTAATCCTAAAAAAATGTAAAATTATAATAGATTTAGACCTGTACATTACTAGGAAGGTATACGTGGATGCCGGAAACTCTGGTAGACGTGGACGCTAGATAATGTACTACGGGTAGACGTGCACGACAGAAGCTTTGAGGTAGACGTGCACGCCAGATGTACTAAGGTAGACGTGCACGCCAGAACAACTGAGGTAGACGTGCACGCCAGAAGCACTGAAATAGACAAGTGGAAAAAAAAGAAAAATAAAAAAAAAGACCAACTAATAAAGCCCCCACTAATAACTTATAAAGCCCCCACTAATAACTTATAAAGCCCCCACTAATAACTTATAAAGCCCCCACTAATAACTTATAAAGCCCCCACTAATAACTTATAAAGCCCCCACTAATAACTTATAAAGCCCCCACTAATAACTTATAAAGCCCCCAACTTATAAAGCCCCCAACTTATAAAGCCCCCAACTTATAAAGCCCCCAACTTATAAAGCCCCCAACTTATAAAGCCCCCAACTTATAAAGCCCCCAACTTATAAAGCCCCCAACTAATTATGGCCCCAACTTATAAAGCCCCCAACTTATAAAGCCCCCAACTAATTATGGCCCCAACTTATAAAGCCCCCAACTTATAAAGCCCCCAACTTATAAAGCCCCCAACTTATAAAGCCCCCAACTTATAAAGCCCCCAACTTATAAAGCCCCCAACTTATAAAGCCCCCAACTTATAAAGCCCCCAACTAATTATGGCCCCAACTTATAAAGCCCCCAACTAATTATGGCCCCAACTTATAAAGCCCCCAACTAATTATGGCCCCAACTTATAAAGCCCCCAACTTATAAAGCCCCCAACTTATAAAGCCCCCAACTTATAAAGCCCCCAACTTATAAAGCCCCCAACTTATAAAGCCCCCAACTTATAAAGCCCCCAACTTATAAAGCCCCCAACTTATAAAGCCCCCAACTTATAAAGCCCCCAACTTATAAAGCCCCCAACTTATAAAGCCCCCAACTTATAAAGCCCCCAGCTTATAAAGCCCCCAGCTTATAAAGCCCCCAGCTTATAAAGCCCCCAACTTATAAAGCCCCCAACTTATAAAGCCCCCAGCTAATAAAGCCCCCAGCTAATAAAGCCCCCAGCTAATAAAGCCCCCAGCTAATAAAGCCCCCAACTTATTAAGCCCCCAACTTATTAAGCCCCCAACTTATTAAGCCCCCAACTTATTAAGCCCCCAACTAAATAAGCCCCCAACTAAATAAGCCCCCAACTAAATAAGCCCCCAACTAAATAAGCCCCCAACTAAATAAGCCCCCAACCAACTAAATAAGCCCCCAACTGCTTAAGCCTCCAACTGATTAAGCCCCCACAAATTAAGCCCCCAACTAATTAAGCCCCCAACTAATTAAGCCCCCAACTAATTAAGCCCCAACTTTTTAAGCCCCAACTTATTAAGCCCCAACTAATATAAAGCCCCTTGTAATTAAGCCCCAATTAATAAACAAAAATGTAAAAGTAATTGTAAATGTAACAGAAGTTAAAAAAAAACCCTAAAAACATTAACATCTAATCCTAAAAAAATGTAAAATTATAATAGATTTAGACCTGTACATTTTTAGGAAGGTAGACGTGGACGCCGGAAACTCTGGTAGACGTGGACACTAGATAATGTACGACAGGTAGACGTGCACGCCAGAAGCACTGAGGTAGACGTGCACGCCAGAAGCACTGAGGTAGACGTGCACGCCAGAAGCACTGAAATAGACCAGTGGAAAAAAAAGAAAAATGAAAAAAAAGACCAACTAATAAAGCCCCCACTAATAACTTATAAAGCCCCCAACTTATAAAGCCCCCAACTTATAAAGCCCCCAACTTATAAAGCCCCCAACTAATTAAGCCCCCAACTTATTAAGCCCCCAACTTATTAAGCCCCCAACTTATTAAGCCCCCAACTTATTAAGCCCCCAACTTATTAAGCCCCCAACTTATTAAGCCCCCAACTAAATAAGCCCCCAACCAAATAAGCCCCCAACCAAATAAGCCCCCAACCAAATAAGCCCCCAACCAACTAAATAAGCATCCAACTGATTAAGCCCCCAACTGATTAAGCCCCCAAGTGATTAAGCCCCCAAGTGATTAAGCCCCCAAGTGATTAAGCCCCCAACTAATTAAGCCCCCAACTAATTAAGCCCCCAACTAATTAAGCCCCCAACTAATTAAGCCCCAACTAATTAAGCCCCAACTAATTAAGCCCCAATTTTTTAAGCCCCCACTAATTAAGCCCCAACTTTTTAAGCCCCCAATAATTAAGCCCCAACTAATATAAAGCTCCTTCTAATTAAGCCCCAATTAATAAACAAAAATGTAAAAGTAATTGTAAATGTAACAGAAGTTAAAAAAAAAACCCTAAAAACATTAACATCTAATCCTAAAAAATGTAAAATTATAATAGATTTAGACCTGTACATTTTTAGGAAGGTAGACGTGGACGCCGGAAACTCTGGTAGACGTGGACGCTAGATAATGTACGACAGGTAGACGTGCACGCCAGAAGCACTGAGGTAGACGTGCACGCCAGAAGCACTGAGGTAGACCAGTGGAAAAAAAAGAAAAATGAAAAAAAAGACCAACTAATAAAGTCCCA
Organism: Nyctibius grandis; assembly: GCF_013368605.1. Classification (NCBI taxonomy): domain Eukaryota; kingdom Metazoa; phylum Chordata; class Aves; order Nyctibiiformes; family Nyctibiidae; genus Nyctibius; species Nyctibius grandis. The sequence goes on from NW_027167608.1 coordinate 88,352, forward strand.
AATAATAACTAATAAAGCCCCCAACTGATTAAGCCCCCAACTGATTAAGCCCCCAACTGATTAAGCCCCCAACTGATTAAGCCCCCAACTGATTAAGCCCCCAACTGATTAAACCCCCAACTGATTAAGCCCCCAACTTATTAAGCCCCCAACTAATTAAGCCCCCAACTAAATAAGCCCCCAACTAAATAAGCCCCCAACTAAATAAGCCCCCAACTAAATAAGCCCCCAACTAAATAAGCCCCCAACTAAATAAGCCCCCCACTAAATAAGCCCCCCACTAAATAAGCCCCCTACTAATACAGCCCCCTACTAATACAGCCCCCTACTAATACAGCCCCCTACTAATACAGCCCCCTACTAATACAGCCCCCTACTAATACAGCCCCCTACTAATACAGCCCCCTACTAATACAGCCCCCTACTAATACAGCCCCCTACTAATACAGCCCCCTACTAATACAGCCCCCTACTAATACAGCCCCCTACTAATACAGCCCCCTACTAATACAGCCCCCTACTAATACAGCCCCCTACTAATACAGCCCCCTACTAATACAGCCCCCTACTAATACAGCCCCCTACTAATACAGCCCCCAACTAATTAAGCCCCCAACTAATTAAGCCCCCAACTAATTAAGCCCCCAACTAATTAAGCCCCCAACTAATTAAGCCCCCAACTAATTAAGCCCCCAACTAAATAAGCCCCCAACTAAATAAGCCCCAACTTATTAAGCACCAACTTATTAAGCCCCAACTAATATAAAGCCCCTTCTAATTAAGCCCCAATTAATAAACAAAAATGTAAAAGTAATTGTAAATGTAACAGAAGTTAAAAAAAAAACCCTAAAAACATTAACATCTAATCCTAAAAAAATGTAAAATTATAATAGATTTAGACCTGTACATTACTAGGAAGGTAGACGTGGACGCCGGAATCTCTAGTAGATGTGGACGCTAGATAATGTATTACAGGTAGACGTGCACGTCAGAAGCACTGAGGTAGACGTGCACGCCAGAAGCACTGAGGTAGACGTGTACGCCAGAAGCACAGAGGTAGACGTGCACGCCAGAACAACTGAGGTAGACGTGTACGCCAGATGCACTGAGGTAGACGTGCACGCCAGAAGCACTGAAATAGACCAGTGGAAAAAAAAGAAAAATGAAAAAAAAGACCAACTAATAAAGCCCCCACTAATAACTAATAAAGCCCCCACTAAAAAAGCCCCCATAATAACTAATAAAGCCCCCACTAATAACTAATAAAGCCCCCACTAATAACTAATGAGCCCCCAACTAATAAAGCCCCCAACTAATAAAGCCCCCAACTAATAAAGCCCCCAACTAATAAAGCCCCCAACTAATAAAGCCCCCAACTAATAAAGCCCCCAACTAATAAAGCCCCCAACTAATAAAGCCCCCAACTAATAAAGCCCCCAACTAATAAAGCCCCCAACTAATAGAAGCCCCCAACTAATAGAAGCCCCCACTAATGAAGCCCCCAGCTAATGAAGCCCCCAGCTAATGAAGCCCCCAACTTATAAAGCCCCCAACTTATAAAGCCCCCAACTTATAAAGCCCCCAACTTATAAAGCCCCCAACTTATAAAGCCCCCAGCTAATAAAGCCCCCAGCTAATAAAGCCCCCAGCTAATAAAGCCCCCAGCTAATAAAGCCCCCAGCTAATAAAGCCCCCAGCTAATAAAGCCCCCAACTAATACAGCCCCCTACTAATACAGCCCCCTACTAATACAGCCCCCTACTAATACAGCCCCCTACTAATACAGCCCCCTACTAATACAGCCCCCTACTAATACAGCCCCCTACTACTACAGCCCCCTACTAATACAGCCCCCTACTAATACAGCCCCCTACTAATACAGCCCCCTACTAATACAGCCCCCTACTAATACAGCCCCCTACTAATACAGCCCCCTACTAATACAGCCCCCAACTAATACAGCCCCCAACTAAAACAGCCCCCAACTAATACAGCCCCCAACTAATACAGCCCCCAACTAATACAGCCCCCAACTAATACAGCCCCCAACTAATACAGCCCCCAACTAATACAGCCCCCAACTAATACAGCCCCCAACTAATACAGCCCCCAACTAATTAAGCCCCAACTTTTTAAGCCCCAACTTTTTAAGCCCCAACTTTTTAAGCCCCAACTTTTTAAGCCCCAATTAATAAACAAAAATGTAAAAGTAATTGTAAATGTAACAGAAGTTAAAAAAAACCCCTGAAAACATTAACATCTAATCCAAAAAAACCGTAAAATTATAATAGATTTAGACCTGTACATTACTAGGAAGGTATACGTGGATGCCAGAAACTCTGGTAGACGTGGACGCTAGATAATGTACTACGGGTAGACGTGCACGACAGAAGCATTGAGGTAGACGTGCACGCCAGATGTACTAAGGTAGACGTGCACGCCAGAAGAAAAGAGGTAGACGTGCACGCCAGAAGCACTGAAATAGACCAGTGGAAAAAAAAGAAAAATAAAAAAAAAGACCAACTAATAAAGCCCCCACTAAAAAAGCCCCCACTAATAACTAATAAAGCCCCCACTAATAACTAATAAAGCCCCCACTAATAACTTATAAAGCCCCCACTAATAACTAATAAAGCCCCCACTAATAACTTATAAAGCCCCCACTAATAACTAATAAAGCCCCCACTAATAACTAATAAAGCCCCCACTAATAACTTATAAAGCCCCCACTAATAACTTATAAAGCCCCCACTAATAACTTATAAAGCCCCCACTAATAACTTATAAAGCCCCCAACTTATAAAGCCCCCAACTTATAAAGCCCCCAACTTATAAAGCCCCCAACTTATAAAGCCCCCAACTTATAAAGCCCCCAACTTATAAAGCCCCCAACTTATAAAGCCCCCAACTAATTATGGCCCCAACTTATAAAGCCCCCAACTAATTATGGCCCCAACTTATAAAGCCCCCAACTAATTATGGCCCCAACTTATAAAGCCCCCAACTAATTATGGCCCCAACTTATAAAGCCCCCAACTTATAAAGCCCCCAACTAATTATGGCCCCAACTTATAAAGCCCCCAACTAATTATGGCCCCAACTTATAAAGCCCCCAACTTATAAAGCCCCCAACTTATAAAGCCCCCAACTTATAAAGCCCCCAACTTATAAAGCCCCCAACTTATAAAGCCCCCAACTTATAAAGCCCCCAACTTATAAAGCCCCCAACTTATAAAGCCCCCAACTTATAAAGCCCCCAACTTATAAAGCCCCCAACTTATAAAGCCCCCAACTTATAAAGCCCCCAACTTATAAAGCCCCCAACTTATAAAGCCCCCAACTAATTATGGCCCCAACTTATAAAGCCCCCAACTAATTATGGCCCCAACTTATAAAGCCCCCAACTAATTATGGCCCCAACTTATAAAGCCCCCAACTAATTATGGCCCCAACTTATAAAGCCCCCAACTAATTATGGCCCCAACTTATAAAGCCCCCAACTAATTATGGCCCCAACTTATAAAGCCCCCAACTAATTATGCCCCCAACTTATAAAGCCCCCAACTTATAAAGCCCCCAACTTATAAAGCCCCCAACTTATAAAGCCCCCAACTTATAAAGCCCCCAACTTATAAAGCCCCCACCTTATAAAGCCCCCACCTTATAAAGCCCCCACCTTATAAAGCCCCCACCTTACTTATAAAGCCCCCACCTTACTTATAAAGCCCCCACCTTACTTATAAAGCCCCCAACTTACTTATAAAGCCCCCAACTTACTTATAAAGCCCCCAACTTACTTATAAAGCCCCCAACTTATAAAGCCCCCAACTTATAAAGCCCCCAACTTATAAAGCCCCCAACTAATAAAGCCCCCAACTTATTAAGCCCCCAACTTATTAAGCCCCCAACTTATTAAGCCCCCAACTAAATAAGCCCCCAACTGAATAAGCCCCCAACTTATTAAGCCCCCAACTTATTAAGCCCCCAACTTATTAAGCCCCCAACTAAATAAGCCCCCAACTGAATAAGCCCCCAACCAACTAAATAAGCATCCAACTGATTAAGCCCCCAACTGATTAAGCCCCCACTAATTAAGCCCCCACCTAATTAAGCCCCCACCTAATTAAGCCCCCACCTAATTAAGCCCCCAACTAATTTAGCCCCCAACTAATTTAGCCCCCAACTAATTTAGCCCCCAACTAATTAAGCCCCAACTAATTTAGCCCCAACTAATTAAGCACCAACTTATTAAGCACCAACTTATTAAGCCCCAACTAATATAAAGCCCGTTCTAATTAAGCCCCAATTAATAAACAAAAATGTAAAAGTAATTGTAAATGTAACAGAAGTTAAAAAAAAACCCTAAAAAGATTAACATCTAATCCTAAAAAAATGTAAAATTATAATAGATTTAGACCTGTACATTAAGAGGAAGGTAGACGTGGACGCCGGAAACTCTGGTAGACGTGGACGCTAGATAATGTACTACAGGTAGACGTGCACGCCAGAAGCCCTGAGGTAGACGTGCACGCCAGATGCCCTCAGGTAGACGTGCACGCCAGAAGCCCTGAGGTAGACGTGCACGCCAGAAGCACTGAGGTAGACCAGTGGAAAAAAAAGAAAAATGAAAAAAAAGACCAACTAATAAAGTCCCAAATAATAACTAATAAAGCCCCCACTAATAAAGCCCCCACTAATAACTAATAAAGCCCCCACTAATAACTAATAAAGCCCCCACTAATAACTAATAATGCCCCCAACTGATTAAGCCCCCAACTAATTAAGCCCCCAACTAATTAAGCCCCCAACTAATTAAGCCCCCAACTAATTAAGCCCCCAACTAATTAAGCCCCCAACTAATACAGCCCCCTACTAATACAGCCCCCTACTAATACAGCCCCCTACTAATAACGCCCCCTACTAATAACGCCCCCTACTAATAACGCCCCCTACTAATAACGCCCCCTACTAATACAGCCCCCTACTAATACAGCCCCCTACTAATACAGCCCCCAACTAATACAGCCCCCAACTAATACAGCCCCCAACTAATACAGCCCCCAACTAATACAGCCCCCAACTAATACAGCCCCCAACTAATACAGCCCCCAACTAATACAGCCCCCAACTAATACAGCCCCCAACTAATTAAGCCCCCAACTAATTAAGCCCCAACTAATTAAGCCCCAACTAATTAAGCCCCAACTTATAAAGCCCCCAACTTATAAAGCCCCCAACTTATAAAGCCCCCAACTTATAAAGCCCCCAACTTATAAAGCCCCCAGCTAATAAAGCCCCCAGCTAATAAAGCCCCCAACTTATAAAGCCCCCAACTTATAAAGCCCCCAACTTATAAAGCCCCCAACTTATAAAGCCCCCAACTTATAAAGCCCCCAACTTATAAAGCCCCCAACTAATTATGGCCCCAACTTATTAAGCCCCCAACTTATTAAGCCCCCAACTTATTAAGCCCCCAGCTTATTAAGCCCCCAGCTTATTAAGCCCCCAACTTATAAAGCCCCCAACTTATTAAGCCCCCAACTAAATAAGCCCCCAACTAAATAAGCCCCCAACCAACTAAATAAGCCCCCAACTGATTAAGCCCCCAACTGATTAAGCCCCCAAGTGATTAAGCCCCCACTAATTAAGCCCCCACTAATTAAGCCCCCACTAATTAAGCCCCCACTAATTAAGCCCCCAACTAATTAAGCCCCCAACTAATTAAGCCCCCAACTAATTAAGCCCCCAACTAATTAAGCCCCCACTAATTAAGCCCCAACTTTTTAAGCCCCAACTAATATAAAGCCCCTTCTAATTAAGCCCCAATTAATAAACAAAAATGTAAAAGTAATTGTAAATGTAACAGAAGTTAAAAAAAAAACCCTAAAAACATTAACATCTAATCCTAAAAAAATGTAAAATTATAATAGATTTAGACCTGTACATTACTAGGAAGGTAGACGTGGACGCCGGAAATTCTGGTAGACGTGGACGCTAGATAATGTACGACAGGTAGACGTGCACGCCAGAAGCACTGAGGTAGACGTGCACGCCAGAAGCACTGAGGTAGACGTGCACGCCAGAAGCACTGAGGTAGACGTGCACGCCAGAAGCACTGAGGTAGACCAGTGGAAAAAAAAGAAAAATGAAAAAAAAGACCAACTAATAAAGTCCCAATTAATAACTAATAAAGCCCCCACTAATAAAACCCCCACTAATAACTAATAAAGCCCCCACTAATAACTAATAAAGCCCCCAACTGATTGATTAAGCCCCCAACTGATTGATTAAGCCCCCAACTGATTGATTAAGCCCCCAACTGATTGATTAAGCCCCCAACTGATTGATTAAGCCCCCAACTGATTGATTAAGCCCCCAACTGAATAAGCCCCCAACTGAATAAGCCCCCAACTGAATAAGCCCCCAACTGAATAAGCCCCCAACTAAATAAGCCCCCAACTAAATAAGCCCCCAACTAAATAAGCCCCCAACTAAATAAGCCCCCTACTAATACAGCCCCCTACTAATACAGCCCCCTACTAATACAGCCCCCTACTAATACAGCCCCCTACTAATACAGCCCCCTACTAATACAGCCCCCTACTAATACAGCCCCCTACTAATACAGCCCCCTACTAATACAGCCCCCTACTAATACAGCCCCCTACTAATACAGCCCCCTACTAATACAGCCCCCTACTAATACAGCCCCCTACTAATACAGCCCCCTACTAATACAGCCCCCTACTAATACAGCCCCCTACTAATACAGCCCCCTACTAATACAGCCCCCTACTAATACAGCCCCCTACTAATACAGCCCCCTACTAATACAGCCCCCAACTGATTAAGCCCCCAACTGATTAAGCCCCCAACTGATTAAGCCCCCACTAATTAAGCCCCCAACTAATTAATCCCCCAACTAATTAATCCCCCAACTAATTAAGCCCCAACTTTTTAAGCCCCAACTAATATAAAGCCCCTTCTAATTAAGCCCCAATTAATAAACAAAAATGTAAAAGTAATTGTAAATGTAACAGAAGTTAAAAAAAAACCCCTAAAAACATTAACATCTAATCCTAAAAAAATGTAAAATTATAATAGATTTAGACCTGTACATTACTAGGAAGGTAGACGTGGACGCCGGAAACTCTGGTAGACGTGGACGCTAGATAATGTACGACAGGCAGACGTGCACGCCAGAAGCACTGAGGTAGACGTGCACGCCAGAAACACTGAGGTAGACGTGCACGCCAGAAGCACTGAGGTAGACGTGCACGCCAGAAGCACTGAAATAGACCAGTGGAAAAAAAAGAAAAATGAAAAAAAAGACCAACTAATAAAGTCCCAATTAATAACTAATAAAGCCCCCACTAATAACTAATAAAGCCCCCACTAATAACTAATAAAGCCCCCACCAATAACTAATTAAGCCCCCACCTTATTAAGCCCCCACCTTATTAAGCCCCCACCTTATTAAGCCCCCACCTTATAAAGCCCCCACCTTATAAAGCCCCCACCTTATAAAGCCCCCACCTTATAAAGCCCCCACCTTATAAAGCCCCCACCTTATAAAGCCCCCACCTTATAAAGCCCCCACCTTATAAAGCCCCCACCTTATAAAGCCCCCACCTTATAAAGCCCCCACCTTATAAAGCCCCCAACTTATAAAGCCCCCAACTTATAAAGCCCCCAACTTATAAAGCCCCCAACTTATAAAGCCCCCAACTTATAAAGCCCCCAACTTATAAAGCCCCCAACTTATAAAGCCCCCAACTTATAAAGCCCCCAACTTATAAAGCCCCCAACTTATAAAGCCCCCAACTTATAAAGCCCCCAACTAATTATGGCCCCAACTAATTATGGCCCCAACTTATTAAGCCCCCAACTTATTAAGCCCCCAACTTATTAAGCCCACAGCTTATTAAGCCCCCAGCTTATTAAGCCCCCAACTTTTATTAAGCCCCCAACTTATTAAGCCCCCAACTAAATAAGCCCCCAACTAAATAAGCCCCCAACCAACTAAATAAGCCCCCAACTGATTAAGCCCCCAACTGATTAAGCCCCCAACTGATTAAGCCCCCACTAATTAAGCCCCCAACTAATTAAGCCCCCAACTAATTAAGCCCCCAACTAATTAAGCCCCCAACTAATTAAGCCCCCAACTAATTAAGCCCCCAACTAATTAAGCCCCCACTAATTAAGCCCCCACTAATTAAGCCCCAACTTTTTAAGCCCCAACTAATATAAAGCCCCTTCTAATTAAGCCCCAATTAATAAACAAAAATGTAAAAGTAATTGTAAATGTAACAGAAGTTAAAAACAAAACCCTAAAAACATTAACATCTAATCCTAAAAAAATGTAAAATTATAATAGATTTAGACCTGTACATTACTAGGAAGATAGACGTGGACGCCGGAAACTCTGGTAGACGTGGACGCTAGATAATGTACTACAGGTAGACGTGCACGCCAGAAGCACTGAGGTAGACGTGCACGCCAGAAGCACTGAGGTAGACGTGCACGCCAGAAGCACTGAGGTAGACCAGTGCAAAAAAAAGAAAAATGAAAAAAAAGACCAACTAATAAAGTCCCAAATAATAACTAATAAAGCCCCCACTAATAAAACCCCCACTAATAACTAATAAAGCCCCCACTAATAACTAATAAAGCCCCCAACTGATTGATTAAGCCCCCAACTGATTGATTAAGCCGCCAACTGATTGATTAAGCCGCCAACTGATTGATTAAGCCCCCAACTGATTGATTAAGCCCCCAACTGATTGATTAAGCCCCCAACTGATTGATTAAGCCCCCAACTGATTGATTAAGCCCCCAACTGATTGATTAAGCCCCCAACTGATTGATTAAGCCCCCAACTGATTGATTAAGCCCCCAACTGATTGATTAAGCCCCCAACTGATTGATTAAGCCCCCAACTGATTGATTAAGCCCCCAACTGATTGATTAAGCCCCCTACTAATACAGCCCCCTACTAATACAGCCCCCTACTAATACAGCCCCCTACTAATACAGCCCCCTACTAATACAGCCCCCTACTAATACAGCCCCCTACTAATACAGCCCCCTACTAATACAGCCCCCTACTAATACAGCCCCCTACTAATACAGCCCCCAACTAATACAGCCCCCTACTAATACAGCCCCCTACTAATACAGCCCCCTACTAATACAGCCCCCTACTAATACAGCCCCCTACTAATACAGCCCCCTACTAATACAGCCTCCTACTAATACAGCCCCCAACTGATTAAGCCCCCAACTGATTAAGCCCCCAACTGATTAAGCCCCCACTAATTAAGCCCCCAACTAATTAAGCCCCCAACTAATTAAGCCCCAACTTTTTAAGCCCCAACTAATATAAAGCCCCTTCTAATTAAGCCCCAATTAATAAACAAAAATGTAAAAGTAATTGTAAATGTAACAGAAGTTAAAAAAAACCCCCTAAAAACATTAACATCTAATCCTAAAAAAATGTAAAATTATAATAGATTTAGACCTGTACATTACTAGGAAGGTAGACGTGGACGCCGGAAACTCTGGTAGACGTGGACGCTAGATAATGTACGACAGGTAGACGTGCACGCCAGAAGCACTGAGGTAGACGTGCACGCCAGAAGCACTGAGGTAGACGTGCACGCCAGAAGCACTGAGGTAGACGTGCACGCCAGAAGCACTGAGGTAGACGTGCACGCCAGGAGCACTGAAATAGACCAGTGGAAAAAAAAGAAAAATGAAAAAAAAGACCAACTAATAAAGTCCCAATTAATAACTAATAAAGCCCCCACTAATAACTAATAAAGCCCCCACTAATAACTAATAAAGCCCCCACCAATAACTAATAAAGCCCCCACCAATAACTAATTAAGCCCCCACCAATAACTAATTAAGCCCCCACCTTATAAAGCCCCCACCTTATAAAGCCCCCACCTTATAAAGCCCCCACCTTATAAAGCCCCCACCTTATAAAGCCCCCACCTTATAAAGCCCCCACCTTATAAAGCCCCCAACTTATAAAGCCCCCAACTTATAAAGCCCCCAACTTATAAAGCCCCCAACTTATAAAGCCCCCAACTTATAAAGCCCCCAACTTATAAAGCCCCCAACTTATAAAGCCCCCAACTTATAAAGCCCCCAACTTATAAAGCCCCCAACTTATAAAGCCCCCAACTTATAAAGCCCCCAACTTATAAAGCCCCCAACTTATAAAGCCCCCAACTTATAAAGCCCCCAACTTATAAAGCCCCCAACTTATAAAGCCCCCAACTTATAAAGCCCCCAACTTATAAAGCCCCCAACTAATTATGGCCCCAACTTATTAAGCCCCCAACTTATTAAGCCCCCAGCTTATTAAGCCCCCAGCTTATTAAGCCCCCAGCTTATTAAGCCCCCAACTTTTATTAAGCCCCCAACTTATTAAGCCCCCAACTAAATAAGCCCCCAACTAAATAAGCCCCCAACCAACTAAATAAGCATCCAACTGATTAAGCCCCCAACTGATTAAGCCCCCAAGTGATTAAGCCCCCACTAATTAAGCCCCCAACTAATTAAGCCCCCAACTAATTAAGCCCCCAACTAATTAAGCCCCCAACTAATTAAGCCCCCAACTAATTAAGCCCCCAACTAATTAAGCCCCCACTAATTAAGCCCCAACTTTTTAAGCCCCAACTTTTTAAGCCCCAACTAATATAAAGCCCCTTCTAATTAAGCCCCAATTAATAAACAAAAATGTAAAAGTAATTGTAAATGTAACAGAAGTTAAAAAAAAAACCCTAAAAACATTAACATCTAATCCTAAAAAAATGTAAAATTATAATAGATTTAGACCTGTACATTACTAGGAAGATAGACGTGGACGCCGGAAACTCTGGTAGACGTGGACGCTAGATAATGTACTACAGGTAGACGTGCACGCCAGAAGCACTGAGGTAGACGTGCACGCCAGAAGCACTGAGGTAGACGTGCACGCCAGAAGCACTGATGTAGACCAGTGCAAAAAAAAGAAAAATGAAAAAAAAGACCAACTAATAAAGTCCCAAATAATAACTAATAAAGCCCCCACTAATAAAACCCCCACTAATAACTAATAAAGCCCCCAACTGATTGATTAAGCCCCCAACTGATTGATTAAGCCCCCAACTGATTGATTAAGCCCCCAACTGATTGATTAAGCCCCCAACTGATTGATTAAGCCCCCAACTGATTGATTAAGCCCCCAACTGATTGATTAAGCCCCCAACTGATTGATTAAGCCCCCAACTGATTGATTAAGCCCCCAACTGATTGATTAAGCCCCCAACTGATTGATTAAGCCCCCAACTGATTGATTAAGCCCCCAACTGATTGATTAAGCCCCCAACTGATTGATTAAGCCCCCAACTGATTGATTAAGCCCCCTACTAATACAGCCCCCTACTAATACAGCCCCCTACTAATACAGCCCCCTACTAATACAGCCCCCTACTAATACAGCCCCCTACTAATACAGCCCCCTACTAATACAGCCCCCTACTAATACAGCCCCCTACTAATACAGCCCCCTACTAATACAGCCCCCTACTAATACAGCCCCCTACTAATACAGCCCCCTACTAATACAGCCCCCTACTAATACAGCCCCCTACTAATACAGCCCCCTACTAATACAGCCCCCTACTAATACAGCCTCCTACTAATACAGCCCCCAACTGATTAAGCCCCCAACTGATTAAGCCCCCAACTGATTAAGCCCCCACTAATTAAGCCCCCAACTAATTAAGCCCCCAACTAATTAAGCCCCAACTTTTTAAGCCCCAACTAATATAAAGCCCCTTCTAATTAAGCCCCAATTAATAAACAAAAATGTAAAAGTAATTGTAAATGTAACAGAAGTTAAAAAAAAACCCCTAAAAACATTAACATCTAATCCTAAAAAAATGTAAAATTATAATAGATTTAGACCTGTACATTACTAGGAAGGTAGACGTGGACGCCGGAAATTCTGGTAGACGTGGACGCTAGATAATGTACGACAGGTAGACGTGCACGCCAGAAGCACTGAGGTAGACGTGCACGCCAGAAGCACTGAGGTAGACGTGCACGCCAGAAGCACTGAGGTAGACGTGCACGCCAGAAGCACTGAGGTAGACGTGCACGCCAGGAGCACTGAGGTAGACGTGCACGCCAAAAGCACTGAGGTAGACGTGCACGCCAGAAGCACTGAGGTAGACGTGCACGCCAGAAGCACTGAGGTAGACGTGCACGCCAGAAGCACTGAGGTAGACGTGCACGCCAGAAGTACTGAGGTAGACGTGCACGCCAGAAGCACTGAAATAGACCAGTAGAAAAAAAAGAAAAATGAAAAAAAAGACCAACTAAAAAAGCCCCCACTAATAACTAATAAAGCCCCCACTAAAAAAGCCCCCACTAATAACTAATAAAGCCCCCACTAAAAAAGCCCCCACTAATAACTAATAAAGCCCCCACTAAAAAAGCCCCCACTAATAACTAATAAAGCCCCCACTAATAACTAAGAACCCCCAACTTATAAAGCCCCCACTAATAACTAAGAACCCCCAACTTATAAAGCCCCCAACTTATAAAGCCCCCAACTTATAAAGCCCCCAACTTATAAAGCCCCCAACTTATAAAGCCCCCAACTTATAAAGCCCCCAACTTATAAAGCGCCCAACATATAAAGCCCCCAACTTATAAAGCCCCCAGCTTATAAAGCCCCCAGCTAATAAAGCCCCCAGCTAATTAAGCCCCCAGCTAATTAAGCCCCCAACTTATTAAGCCCCCAACTTATTAAGCCCCCAACTTATTAAGCCCCCAACTTATTAAGCCCCCAACTTATTAAGCCCCCAACTTATTAAGCCCCCAACTAAATAAGCCCCCAACTAAATAAACCCCCAACCAACTAAATAAGCCTCCAACTAAATAAACCCCCAACCTACTAAATAAGCATCCAACTGATTAAGCCCCAAACTGATTAAGCCCCCAAGTGATTAAGCCCCCAAGTGATTAAGCCCCCAAGTGATTAAGCCCCAACTAATTAAGCCCCCAACTAATTAAGCCCCCAACTAATTAAGCCCCCAACTAATTAAGCCCCCAACTAATTAAGCCCCCAACTAATTAAGCCCCCAACTAATTAAGCCCCCAACTAATTAAGCCCCCAACTAATTAAGCCCCCAACTAATTAAGCCCCCAACTAATTAAGCCCCCAACTAATTAAGCCCCCAACTAATTAAGCCCCCAACTAATATAAAGCCCCTTCTAATTAAGCCCCAATTAATAAACAAAAATGTAAAAGTAATTGTAAATGTAACAGAAGTTAAAAAAAAAACCCTAAAAACATTAACATCTAATCCTAAAAAAATGTAAAATTATAATAGATTTAGACCTGTACATTACTAGGAAGGTAGACGTGGACGCCGGAATCTCTGGTAGACGTGGACGCTAGATAATGTATTACAGGTAGACGTGCACGCCAGAAGCCCTGAGGTAGACGTGCACGCCAGAAGCCCTGAGGTAGACGTGCACGCCAGAAGCCCAGAGGTAGACGTGAACGCCAGAAGTCCTGAGGTAGACGTGCACGCCAGAATTCCTGAGGTAGACGTGCACGCCAGAAGCACTGAGGTAGACCAGTGCAAAAAAAAGAAAAATGAAAAAAAAGACCAACTAATAAAGTCCCAAATAATAACTAATAAAGCCCCCACTAATAAATAATAAAGCCCCCACTAATAAATAATAAAGCCCCCACTAATAAATAATAAAGCCCCCACTAATAAATAATAAAGCCCCCACTAATAACTGATTAAGCCCCCACTAATAACTGATTAAGCCCCCACTAATAACTGATTAAGCCCCCACTAATAACTGATTAAGCCCCCACTAATAACTGATTAAGCCCCCAACTGATTAAGCCCCCAACTGATTAAGCCCCCAACTGATTAAGCCCCCAACTGATTAAGCCCCCTACTAATACAGCCCCCACCTGATACAGCCCCCACCTGATACAGCCCCCACCTGATACAGCCCCCACCTGATACAGCCCCCTACTAATACAGCCCCCTACTAATACAGCCCCCTACTAATACAGCCCCCTACTAATACAGCCCCCTACTAATACAGCCCCCTACTAATACAGCCCCCTACTAATACAGCCCCCAACTGATTAAGCCCCCAACTGATTAAGCCCCCAACTGATTAAGCCCCCAACTGATTAAGCCCCCAACTAATACAGCCCCCTACTAATACAGCCCCCTACTAATACAGCCCCCTACTAATACAGCCCCCTACTAATACAGCCCCCTACTAATACAGCCCCCTACTAATACAGCCCCCTACTAATACAGCCCCCTACTAATACAGCCCCCTACTAATACAGCCCCCTACTAATACAGCCCCCTACTAATACAGCCCCCTACTAATACAGCCCCCTACTAATACAGCCCCCTACTAATACAGCCCCCTACTAATACAGCCCCCTACTAATACAGCCCCCTACTAATACAGCCCCCTACTAATACAGCCCCCTACTAATACAGCCCCCTACTAATACAGCCCCCTACTAATACAGCCCCCTACTAATACAGCCCCCTACTAATACAGCCCCCAACTAATTAAGCCCCCAACTAATTAAGCCCCCAACTAATTAAGCCCCCAACTAATTAAGCCCCAACTTTTTAAGCCCCAACTTTTTAAGCCCCCAACTGATTAAGCCCCCAACTGATTAAGCCCCCAACTGATTAAGCCCCCACTAATTAGCCCCCAACTAATTAAGCCCCCAACTAATTAAGCCCCAATTAATAAACAAAAATGTAAAAGTAATTGTAAATGTAACAGAAGTTAAAAAAAAACCCCTAAAAACATTAACATCTAATCCTAAAAAAATGTAAAATTATAATAGATTTAGACCTGTACATTACTAGGAATGTATACGTGGATGCCGGAAACTCTGGTAGACGTGGACGCTAGATAATGACTACGGGTAGACGTGCACGACAGAAGCATTGAGGTAGACGTGCACGCCAGATGTACTAAGGTAGACGTGCACGCCAGAACAACTGAGGTAGACGTGCACGCCAGAAGCACTGAAAAAGACCAGTGGAAAAAAAAGAAAAATGAAAAAAAAGACCAACTAATAAAGCCCCCACTAATAACTAATAAAGCCCCCACTAATAACTAATGAACCCCCCACTAATAACTAATGAACCCCCCACTAATAACTAATGAACCCCCCAACTTCTAAAGCCCCCAACTTCTAAAGCCCCCAACTTCTAAAGCCCCCAACTTCTAAAGCCCCCAACTGAATAAGCCCCCAACTGAATAAGCCCCCAACTGAATAAGCCCCCAACTGAATAAGCCCCCAACTGAATAAGCCCCCAACTGAATAAGCCCCCAACTGAATAAGCCCCCAACTGAATAAGCCCCCAACTGAATAAGCCCCCAACTGAATAAGCCCCCAACTAAATAAGCCCCCAACTAAATAAGCCCCCAACTAAATAAGCCCCCAACTAAATAAGCCCCCAACTGATTAAGCCCCCAACTGATTAAGCCCCCAACTGATTAAGCCCCCAACTAATTAAGCCCCCAACTAATTAAGCCCCAACTTTTTAAGCCCCAACTAATATAAAGCCCCTTCTAATTAAGCCCCAATTAATAAACAAAAATGTAAAAGTAATTGTAAATGTAACAGAAGTTAAAAAAAAACCCCTAAAAACATTAACATCTAATCCTAAAAAAATGTAAAATTATAATAGATTTAGACCTGTACATTACTAGGAATGTAGACGTGGACGCCGGAAACTCTGGTAGACGTGGACGCTAGATAATGTACGACAGGTAGACGTGCACGCCAGAAGCACTGAGGTAGACGTGCACGCCAGAAGCACTGAAATAGACCAGTGGAAAAAAAAGAAAAATGAAAAAAAAGACCAACTAATAAAGCCCCCACTAATAACTAATAAAGCCCCCACTAATAAAGCCCCCACTAATAACTAATGAACCCCCCACTAATAAAGCCCCCACTAATAACTAATGAACCCCCCACTAATAACTAATGAACCCCCCACTAATAACTAATGAACCCCCCACTAATAACTAATAAAGCCCCCACTAATAACTAATAAAGCCCCCACTAATAACTAATAAAGCCCCCACCTTATAAAGCCCCCACCTTATAAAGCCCCCACCTTATAAAGCCCCCACCTTATAAAGCCCCCACCTTATAAAGCCCCCACCTTATAAAGCCCCCACCTTATAAAGCCCCCACCTTATAAAGCCCCCACCTTACTTATAAAGCCCCCACCTTACTTATAAAGCCCCCACCTTACTTATAAAGCCCCCACCTTACTTATAAAGCCCCCACCAACTTACTTATAAAGCCCCCACCAACTTACTTATAAAGCCCCCAACTTACTTATAAAGCCCCCAACTTACTTATAAAGCCCCCAACTTACTTATAAAGCCCCCAACTTATAAAGCCCCCAACTTACTTATAAAGCCCCCAACTTATAAAGCCCCCAACTTATAAAGCCCCCAACTTATAAAGCCCCCAACTAATAAAGCCCCCAACTTATTAAGCCCCCAACTTATTAAGCCCCCAACTTATTAAGCCCCCAACTAAATAAGCCCCCAACTAAATAAGCCCCCAACTGAATAAGCCCCCAACCAACTAAATAAGCATCCAACTGATTAAGCCCCCAACTGATTAAGCCCCCAACTGATTAAGCCCCCAACTGATTAAGCCCCCAACTGATTAAGCCCCCACTAATTAAGCCCCCACTAATTAAGCCCCCACCTAATTAAGCCCCCACCTAATTAAGCCCCCACCTAATTAAGCCCCCACCTAATTAAGCCCCCAACTAATTTAGCACCAACTTATTAAGCACCAACTTATTAAGCCCCAACTTATTAAGCCCCAACTAATATAAAGCCCGTTCTAATTAAGCCCCAATTAATAAACAAAAATGTAAAAGTAATTGTAAATGTAACAGAAGTTAAAAAAAAACCCTAAAAACATTAACATCTAATCCTAAAAAAATGTAAAATTATAATAGATTTAGACCTGTACATTAAGAGGAAGGTAGACGTGGACGCCGGAAACTCTGGTAGACGTGGACGCTAGATAATGTACGAAAGGTAGACGTGCACGCCAGAAGCCCTGAGGTAGACGTGCACGCCAGATGCCCTGAGGTAGACGTGCACGCCAGAAGCCCTGAGGTAGACGTGCACGCCAGAAGCCCTGAGGTAGACGTGCACGCCAGAAGCACTGAGGTAGACCAGTGCAAAAAAAAGAAAAATGAAAAAAAAGACCAACTAATAAAGTCCCAAATAATAACTAATAAAGCCCCCACTAATAAAGCCCCCACTAATAACTAATATAGCCCCCACTAATAACTAATAAAGCCCCCACTAATAACTAATAAAGCCCCCACTAATAACTAATAATGCCCCCAACTAATTAAGCCCCCAACTAATTAAGCCCCCAACTAATACAGCCCCCAACTAATACAGCCCCCAACTAATACAGCCCCCAACTAATACAGCCCCCTACTAATACAGCCCCCTACTAATACAGCCCCCTACTAATACAGCCCCCTACTAATACAGCCCCCTACTAATACAGCCCCCTACTAATACAGCCCCCTACTAATACAGCCCCCTACTAATACAGCCCCCTACTAATACAGCCCCCTACTAATAACGCCCCCTACTAATAACGCCCCCTACTAATAACGCCCCCTACTAATACAGCCCCCTACTAATACAGCCCCCTACTAATACAGCCCCCAACTAATACAGCCCCCAACTAATACAGCCCCCAACTAATACAGCCCCCAACTAATACAGCCCCCAACTAATACAGCCCCCAACTAATACAGCCCCCAACTAATACAGCCCCCAACTAATTAAGCCCCAACTAATTAAGCCCCAACTAATTAAGCCCCAACTTATAAAGCCCCCAACTTATAAAGCCCCCAACTTATAAAGCCCCCAACTTATAAAGCCCCCAACTTATAAAGCCCCCAACTTATAAAGCCCCCAACTTATAAAGCCCCCAGCTAATAAAGCCCCCAGCTAATAAAGCCCCCAGCTAATAAACCCCCAACTAATAAAGCCCCCAACTTATAAAGCCCCCAACTTATAAAGCCCCCAACTTATAAAGCCCCCAACTTATAAAGCCCCCAACTTATAAAGCCCCCAACTTATAAAGCCCCCAACTTATAAAGCCCCCAACTTATAAAGCCCCCAACTTATAAAGCCCCCAACTTATAAAGCCCCCAACTAATTATGGCCCCAACTTATTAAGCCCCCAACTTATTAAGCCCCCAACTTATTAAGCCCCCAGCTTATTAAGCCCCCAGCTTATTAAGCCCCCAACTTATTAAGCCCCCAACTTATTAAGCCCCCAACTAAATAAGCCCCCAACTAAATAAGCCCCCAACCAACTAAATAAGCCCCCAACTTATAAAGCCCCCAACTGATTAAGCCCCCACTAATTAAGCCCCCACTAATTAAGCCCCCAACTAATTAAGCCCCCAACTAATTAAGCCCCCAACTAATTAAGCCCCCAACTAATTAAGCCCCCAACTAATTAAGCCCCCAACTAATTAAGCCCCCAACTAATTAAGCCCCAACTTTTTAAGCCCCAACTAATATAAAGCCCCTTCTAATTAAGCCCCAATTAATAAACAAAAATGTAAAAGTAATTGTAAATGTAACAGAAGTTAAAAAAAAACCCTAAAAACATTAACATCTAATCCTAAAAAAATGTAAAATTATAATAGATTTAGACCTGTACATTACTAGGAAGGTAGACGTGGACGCCGGAAACTCTGGTAGACGTGGACGCTAGATAATGTACTACAGGTAGACGTGCACGCCAGAAGCACTGAGGTAGACGTGCACGCCAGAAGCACTGAGGTAGACGTGCACGCCAGAAGCACTGAGGTAGACGTGCACGCCAGAAGCACTGAGGTAGACCAGTGCAAAAAAAAGAAAAATGAAAAAAAAGACCAACTAATAAAGTCCCAAATAATAACTAATAAAGCCCCCACTAATAAAACCCCCACTAATAACTAATAAAGCCCCCAACTGATTAAGCCCCCAACTGATTAAGCCCCCAACTGATTAAGCCCCCAACTGATTGATTAAGCCCCCAACTGATTGATTAAGCCCCCAACTGATTGATTAAGCCCCCAACTGATTGATTAAGCCCCCAACTGATTGATTAAGCCCCCAACTGATTGATTAAGCCCCCAACTGATTGATTAAGCCCCCAACTGATTGATTAAGCCCCCAACTGATTGATTAAGCCCCCAACTGATTGATTAAGCCCCCAACTAAATAAGCCCCCAACTAAATAAGCCCCCAACTGATTGATTAAGCCCCCAACTGATTGATTAAGCCCCCAACTGATTGATTAAGCCCCCAACTGATTGATTAAGCCCCCAACTGATTGATTAAGCCCCCAACTGATTGATTAAGCCCCCAACTAAATAAGCCCCCAACTAAATAAGCCCCCAACTGATTGATTAAGCCCCCAACTAAATAAGCCCCCAACTAAATAAGCCCCCAACTAATT
Source organism: Nyctibius grandis (assembly GCF_013368605.1). Taxonomy (NCBI): domain Eukaryota; kingdom Metazoa; phylum Chordata; class Aves; order Nyctibiiformes; family Nyctibiidae; genus Nyctibius; species Nyctibius grandis. Next base: position 107,943 of record NW_027167608.1, read on the forward strand.
AATCCCCCAACTAATTAAGCCCCAACTTTTTAAGCCCCAACTAATATAAAGCCCCTTCTAATTAAGCCCCAATTAATAAACAAAAATGTAAAAGTAATTGTAAATGTAACAGAAGTTAAAAAAAAACCCCTAAAAACATTAACATCTAATCCTAAAAAAATGTAAAATTATAATAGATTTAGACCTGTACATTACTAGGAAGGTAGACGTGGACGCCGGAAACTCTGGTAGACGTGGACGCTAGATAATGTACGACAGGCAGACGTGCACGCCAGAAGCACTGAGGTAGACGTGCACGCCAGAAGCACTGAGGTAGACGTGCACGCCAGAAGCACTGAGGTAGACGTGCACGCCAGAAGCACTGAGGTAGACGTGCACGCCAGAAGCACTGAAATAGACCAGTGGAAAAAAAAGAAAAATGAAAAAAAAGACCAACTAATAAAGTCCCAATTAATAACTAATAAAGCCCCCACTAATAACTAATAAAGCCCCCACTAATAACTAATAAAGCCCCCACTAATAACTAATAAAGCCCCCACTAATAACTAATAAAGCCCCCACTAATAACTAATAAAGCCCCCAACTTATAAAGCCCCCACCTTATAAAGCCCCCACCTTATTAAGCCCCCACCTTATAAAGCCCCCACCTTATAAAGCCCCCAACTTATAAAGCCCCCACCTTATAAAGCCCCCACCTTATAAAGCCCCCACCTTATAAAGCCCCCACCTTATAAAGCCCCCACCTTATAAAGCCCCCACCTTATAAAGCCCCCAACTTATAAAGCCCCCAACTTATAAAGCCCCCAACTTATAAAGCCCCCAACTTATAAAGCCCCCAACTTATAAAGCCCCCAACTTATAAAGCCCCCAACTTATAAAGCCCCCAACTTATAAAGCCCCCAACTAATTATGGCCCCAACTAATTATGGCCCCAACTTATTAAGCCCCCAACTTATTAAGCCCCCAACTTATTAAGCCCCCAACTTTTATTAAGCCCCCAACTTATTAAGCCCCCAACTAAATAAGCCCCCAACTAAATAAGCCCCCAACCAACTAAATAAGCCCCCAACTGATTAAGCCCCCAACTGATTAAGCCCCCAACTGATTAAGCCCCCACTAATTAAGCCCCCACTAATTAAGCCCCCAACTAATTAAGCCCCCAACTAATTAAGCCCCCAACTAATTAAGCCCCCAACTAATTAAGCCCCCAACTAATTAAGCCCCCACTAATTAAGCCCCCACTAATTAAGCCCCAACTAATTAAGCCCCAACTTTTTAAGCCCCAACTAATATAAAGCCCCTTCTAATTAAGCCCCAATTAATAAACAAAAATGTAAAAGTAATTGTAAATGTAACAGAAGTTAAAAAAAAAACCCTAAAAACATTAACATCTAATCCTAAAAAAATGTAAAATTATAATAGATTTAGACCTGTACATTACTAGGAAGGTAGACGTGGACGCCGGAAACTCTGGTAGACGTGGACGCTAGATAATGTACTACAGGTAGACGTGCACGCCAGAAGCACTGAGGTAGACGTGCACGCCAGAAGCACTGAGGTAGACGTGCACGCCAGAAGCACTGAGGTAGACGTGCACGCCAGAAGCACTGAGGTAGACCAGTGCAAAAAAAAGAAAAATGAAAAAAAAGACCAACTAATAAAGTCCCAAATAATAACTAATAAAGCCCCCACTAATAAAACCCCCACTAATAACTAATAAAGCCCCCACTAATAACTAATAAAGCCCCCAACTGATTAAGCCCCCAACTGATTAAGCCCCCAACTGATTGATTAAGCCCCCAACTGATTGATTAAGCCCCCAACTGATTGATTAAGCCCCCAACTGATTGATTAAGCCCCCAACTGATTGATTAAGCCCCCAACTGATTGATTAAGCCCCCAACTGATTGATTAAGCCCCCAACTGATTGATTAAGCCCCCAACTGATTGATTAAGCCCCCAACTAAATAAGCCCCCAACTGATTGATTAAGCCCCCAACTGATTGATTAAGCCCCCAACTGATTGATTAAGCCCCCAACTGATTGATTAAGCCCCCAACTGATTGATTAAGCCCCCAACTGATTGATTAAGCCCCCAACTGATTGATTAAGCCCCCAACTGATTGATTAAGCCCCCAACTAAATAAGCCCCCAACTAAATAAGCCCCCAACTGATTGATTAAGCCCCCAACTAAATAAGCCCCCAACTAATACAGCCCCCTACTAATACAGCCCCCTACTAATACAGCCCCCTACTAATACAGCCCCCTACTAATACAGCCCCCTACTAATACAGCCCCCTACTAATACAGCCCCCTACTAATACAGCCCCCTACTAATACAGCCCCCTACTAATACAGCCCCCTACTAATACAGCCCCCTACTAATACAGCCCCCCACTAATACAGCCCCCCACTAATACAGCCCCCCACTAATACAGCCCCCTACTAATACAGCCCCCTACTAATACAGCCCCCTACTAATACAGCCCCCTACTAATACAGCCCCCTACTAATACAGCCCCCTACTAATACAGCCCCCTACTAATACAGCCCCCTACTAATACAGCCCCCTACTAATACAGCCCCCTACTAATACAGCCCCCTACTAATACAGCCCCCTACTAATACAGCCCCCTACTAATACAGCCCCCTACTAATACAGCCCCCTACTAATACAGCCCCCTACTAATACAGCCCCCTACTAATACAGCCCCCTACTAATACAGCCCCCTACTAATACAGCCCCCAACTAATACAGCCCCCAACTGATTAAGCCCCCAACTGATTAAGCCCCCAACTGATTAAGCCCCCAACTGATTAAGCCCCCACTAATTAAGCCCCCAACTAATTAAGCCCCCAACTAATTAAGCCCCAACTTTTTAAGCCCCAACTAATATAAAGCCCCTTCTAATTAAGCCCCAATTAATAAACAAAAATGTAAAAGTAATTGTAAATGTAACAGAAGTTAAAAAAAAAACCCTAAAAACATTAACATCTAATCCTAAAAAAATGTAAAATTATAATAGATTTAGACCTGTACATTACTAGGAAGGTAGACGTGGACGCCGGAAACTCTGGTAGACGTGGACGCTAGATAATGTACGACAGGTAGACGTGCACGCCAGAAGCACTGAGGTAGACGTGCACGCCAGAAGCACTGAGGTAGACGTGCACGCCAGAAGCACTGAGGTAGACGTGCACGCCAGAAGCACTGAGGTAGACGTGCACGCCAGAAGCACTGAAATAGACCAGTGGAAAAAAAAGAAAAATGAAAAAAAAGACCAACTAATAAAGTCCCAATTAATAACTAATAAAGCCCCCACTAATAACTAATAAAGCCCCCACTAATAACTAATAAAGCCCCCACCAATAAATAATAAAGCCCCCACCAATAACTAATAAAGCCCCCACTAATAACTAATAAAGCCCCCACTAATAACTAATAAAGCCCCCACTAATAACTAATAAAGCCCCCACCTTATAAAGCCCCCACCTTATAAAGCCCCCACCTTATAAAGCCCCCACCTTATAAAGCCCCCACCTTATAAAGCCCCCACCTTATAAAGCCCCCACCTTATAAAGCCCCCACCTTATAAAGCCCCCACCTTATAAAGCCCCCACCTTATAAAGCCCCCACCTTATAAAGCCCCCACCTTATAAAGCCCCCACCTTATAAAGCCCCCACCTTATAAAGCCCCCACCTTATAAAGCCCCCAACTTATAAAGCCCCCAACTTATAAAGCCCCCAACTTATAAAGCCCCCAACTTATAAAGCCCCCAACTTATAAAGCCCCCAACTAATTATGGCCCCAACTAATTATGGCCCCAACTTATTAAGCCCCCAACTTATTAAGCCCCCAACTTATTAAGCCCCCAGCTTATTAAGCCCCCAACTTTTATTAAGCCCCCAACTTATTAAGCCCCCAACTAAATAAGCCCCCAACTAAATAAGCCCCCAACCAACTAAATAAGCATCCAACTGATTAAGCCCCCAACTGAGTAAGCCCCCAAGTGATTAAGCCCCCACTAATTAAGCCCCCACTAATTAAGCCCCCAACTAATTAAGCCCCCAACTAATTAAGCCCCCAACTAATTAAGCCCCCAACTAATTAAGCCCCCAACTAATTAAGCCCCCAACTAATTAAGCCCCAACTAATTAAGCCCCAACTTTTTAAGCCCCAACTAATATAAAGCCCCTTCTAATTAAGCCCCAATTAATAAACAAAAATGTAAAAGTAATTGTAAATGTAACAGAAGTTAAAAAAAAAACCCTAAAAACATTAACATCTAATCCTAAAAAAATGTAAAATTATAATAGATTTAGACCTGTACATTACTAGGAAGGTAGACGTGGACGCCGGAAACTCTGGTAGACGTGGACGCTAGATAATGTACTACAGGTAGACGTGCACGCCAGAAGCACTGAGGTAGACGTGCACGCCAGAAGCACTGAGGTAGACGTGCACGCCAGAAGCACTGAGGTAGACGTGCACGCCAGAAGCACTGAGGTAGACCAGTGCAAAAAAAAGAAAAATGAAAAAAAAGACCAACTAATAAAGTCCCAAATAATAACTAATAAAGCCCCCACTAATAAAGCCCCCACTAATAACTAATAAAGCCCCCACTAATAACTAATAAAGCCCCCAACTGATTGATTAAGCCCCCAACTGATTGATTAAGCCCCCAACTGATTGATTAAGCCCCCAACTGATTGATTAAGCCCCCAACTGATTGATTAAGCCCCCAACTGATTGATTAAGCCCCCAACTGATTGATTAAGCCCCCAACTGATTGATTAAGCCCCCAACTGATTGATTAAGCCCCCAACTGATTGATTAAGCCCCCAACTGATTGATTAAGCCCCCAACTGATTGATTAAGCCCCCAACTGATTGATTAAGCCCCCAACTGATTGATTAAGCCCCCAACTAAATAAGCCCCCAACTAAATAAGCCCCCAACTAAATAAGCCCCCTACTAATACAGCCCCCTACTAATACAGCCCCCTACTAATACAGCCCCCTACTAATACAGCCCCCTACTAATACAGCCCCCTACTAATACAGCCCCCTACTAATACAGCCCCCTACTAATACAGCCCCCTACTAATACAGCCCCCTACTAATACAGCCCCCTACTAATACAGCCCCCTACTAATACAGCCCCCTACTAATACAGCCCCCTACTAATACAGCCCCCTACTAATACAGCCCCCTACTAATACAGCCCCCTACTAATACAGCCTCCTACTAATACAGCCCCCAACTAATACAGCACCCAACTGATTAAGCCCCCAACTGATTAAGCCCCCACTAATTAAGCCCCCAACTAATTAATCCCCCAACTAATTAAGCCCCAACTTTTTAAGCCCCAACTAATATAAAGCCCCTTCTAATTAAGCCCCAATTAATAAACAAAAATGTAAAAGTAATTGTAAATGTAACAGAAGTTAAAAAAAAACCCCTAAAAACATTAACATCTAATCCTAAAAAAATGTAAAATTATAATAGATTTAGACCTGTACATTACTAGGAAGGTAGACGTGGACGCCGGAAACTCTGGTAGACGTGGACGCTAGATAATGTACGACAGGCAGACGTGCACGCCAGAAGCACTGAGGTAGACGTGCACGCCAGAAGCACTGAGGTAGACGTGCACGCCAGAAGCACTGAGGTAGACGTGCACGCCAGAAGCACTGAAATAGACCAGTGGAAAAAAAAGAAAAATGAAAAAAAAGACCAACTAATAAAGCCCCCACTAATAACTAATAAAGCCCCCACTAATAACTAATAAAGCCCCCACCTTATAAAGCCCCCACCTTATAAAGCCCCCACCTTATAAAGCCCCCACCTTATAAAGCCCCCACCTTATAAAGCCCCCACCTTATAAAGCCCCCACCTTATAAAGCCCCCACCTTATAAAGCCCCCACCTTATAAAGCCCCCACCTTATAAAGCCCCCACCTTATAAAGCCCCCACCTTATAAAGCCCCCACCTTATAAAGCCCCCACCTTATAAAGCCCCCACCTTATAAAGCCCCCAACTTATAAAGCCCCCAACTTATAAAGCCCCCAACTTATAAAGCCCCCAACTTATAAAGCCCCCAACTTATAAAGCCCCCAACTAATTATGGCCCCAACTTATAAAGCCCCCAACTTATAAAGCCCCCAACTTATAAAGCCCCCAACTTATAAAGCCCCCAACTTATAAAGCCCCCAACTTATAAAGCCCCCAACTTATAAAGCCCCCAACTTATAAAGCCCCCAACTTATAAAGCCCCCAACTTATAAAGCCCCCAACTTATAAAGCCCCCAACTTATAAAGCCCCCAACTTATAAAGCCCCCAACTTACTTATAAAGCCCCCAACTTATAAAGCCCCCAACTTATAAAGCCCCCAACTTATAAAGCCCCCAACTTATAAAGCCCCCAACTTACTTATAAAGCCCCCAACTTACTTATAAAGCCCCCAACTTACTTATAAAGCCCCCAACTTACTTATAAAGCCCCCAACTTACTTATAAAGCCCCCAACTTATAAAGCCCCCAACTTATAAAGCCCCCAACTTATTAAGCCCCCAACTTATTAAACCCCCAACTTATTAAGCCCCCAACTTATTAAGCCCCCAACTGAATAAGCCCCCAACTGAATAAGCCCCCAACTAAATAAGCCCCCAACCAACTAAATAAGCCCCCAACTGATTAAGCCCCCAACTGATTAAGCCCCCAACTGATTAAGCCCCCAACTGATTAAGCCCCCACTAATTAAGCCCCCACTAATTAAGCCCCCAACTAATTAAGCCCCCAACTAATTAAGCCCCCAACTAATTTAGCCCCAACTAATTTAGCCCCAACTAATTTAGCCCCAACTAATTAAGCACCAACTTATTAAGCACCAACTTATTAAGCCCCAACTAATATAAAGCCCGTTCTAATTAAGCCCCAATTAATAAACAAAAATGTAAAAGTAATTGTAAATGTAACAGAAGTTAAAAAAAACCCTAAAAACATTAACATCTAATCCTAAAAAAATGTAAAATTATAATAGATTTAGACCTGTACATTACTAGGAAGGTAGACGTGGACGCCGGAAACTCTGGTAGACGTGGACGCTAGATAATGTACTACAGGTAGACGTGCACGCCAGAAGCCCTGAGGTAGACGTGCACGCCAGAAGCCCTGAGGTAGACGTGCACGCCAGAAGCCCTGAGGTAGACCAGTGGAAAAAAAAGAAAAATGAAAAAAAAGACCAACTAATAAAGCCCCCACTAATAACTAATAAAGCCCCCACTAATAACTAATAAAGCCCCCACTAATAACTAATAAAGCCCCCACTAATAACTAATAATGCCCCCAACTTCTAAAGCCCCCAACTTCTAAAGCCCCCAACTTCTAAAGCCCCCAACTTCTAAAGCCCCCAACTTCTAAAGCCCCCAACTTCTAAAGCCCCCAACTTCTAAAGCCCCCAACTTCTAAAGCCCCCAACTGAATAAGCCCCCAACTGAATAAGCCCCCAACTGAATAAGCCCCCAACTGAATAAGCCCCCAACTGAATAAGCCCCCAACTGAATAAGCCCCCAACTGAATAAGCCCCCAACTGAATAAGCCCCCAACTGAATAAGCCCCCAACTTATAAAGCCCCCAACTTATAAAGCCCCCAACTTATAAAGCCCCCAACTAATTATGGCCCCAACTAATTATGGCCCCAACTAATTATGGCCCCAACTTATTAAGCCCCCAACTTATTAAGCCCCCAACTTATTAAGCCCCCAACTTATTAAGCCCCCAGCTTATTAAGCCCCCAGCTTATTAAGCCCCCAGCTTATTAAGCCCCCAACTTTTATTAAGCCCCCAACTTATTAAGCCCCCAACTAAATAAGCCCCCAACTAAATAAGCCCCCAACCAACTAAATAAGCCCCCAAGTGATTAAGCCCCCAACTGATTAAGCCCCCAAGTGATTAAGCCCCCACTAATTAAGCCCCCACTAATTAAGCCCCCAACTAATTAAGCCCCCAACTAATTAAGCCCCCAACTAATTAAGCCCCCAACTAATTAAGCCCCCAACTAATTAAGCCCCCAACTAATTAAGCCCCCAACTAATTAAGCCCCAACTTTTTAAGCCCCAACTTTTTAAGCCCCAACTAATATAAAGCCCCTTCTAATTAAGCCCCAATTAATAAACATAATGTAAAAGTAATTGTAAATGTAACAGAAGTTAAAAAAAAAACCCTAAAAACATTAACATCTAATCCTAAAAAAATGTAAAATTATAATAGATTTAGACCTGTACATTACTAGGAAGGTAGACGTGGACGCCGGAAACTCTGGTAGACGTGGACGCTAGATAATGTACTACAGGTAGACGTGCACGCCAGAAGCACTGAGGTAGACGTGCACGCCAGAAGCACTGAGGTAGACGTGCACGCCAGAAGCACTGAGGTAGACGTGCACGCCAGAAGCACTGAGGTAGACCAGTGCAAAAAAAAGAAAAATGAAAAAAAAGACCAACTAATAAAGTCCCAAATAATAACTAATAAAGCCCCCACTAATAAAACCCCCACTAATAACTAATAAAGCCCCCACTAATAACTAATAAAGCCCCCACTAATAACTAATAAAGCCCCCAACTGATTGATTAAGCCCCCAACTGATTGATTAAGCCCCCAACTGATTGATTAAGCCCCCAACTGATTGATTAAGCCCCCAACTGATTAAGCCCCCAACTGATTGATTAAGCCCCCAACTGATTGATTAAGCCCCCAACTGATTGATTAAGCCCCCAACTGATTGATTAAGCCCCCAACTGATTGATTAAGCCCCCAACTGATTAAGCCCCCAACTAAATAAGCCCCCAACTAAATAAGCCCCCTACTAATACAGCCCCCTACTAATACAGCCCCCTACTAATACAGCCCCCTACTAATACAGCCCCCTACTAATACAGCCCCCTACTAATACAGCCCCCTACTAATACAGCCCCCTACTAATACAGCCCCCTACTAATACAGCCCCCTACTAATACAGCCCCCTACTAATACAGCCCCCTACTAATACAGCCCCCTACTAATACAGCCCCCTACTAATACAGCCCCCTACTAATACAGCCCCCTACTAATACAGCCCCCTACTAATACAGCCCCCTACTAATACAGCCCCCTACTAATACAGCCCCCTACTAATACAGCCCCCTACTAATACAGCCCCCTACTAATACAGCCCCCTACTAATACAGCCCCCTACTAATACAGCCCCCTACTAATACAACCCCCTACTAATACAGCCTCCTACTAATACAGCCCCCAACTAATACAGCCCCCAACTGATTAAGCCCCCAACTGATTAAGCCCCCACTAATTAAGCCCCCAACTAATTAATCCCCCAACTAATTAAGCCCCAACTTTTTAAGCCCCAACTAATATAAAGCCCCTTCTAATTAAGCCCCAATTAATAAACAAAAATGTAAAAGTAATTGTAAATGTAACAGAAGTTAAAAAAAAACCCCTAAAAACATTAACATCTAATCCTAAAAAAATGTAAAATTATAATAGATTTAGACCTGTACATTACTAGGAAGGTAGACGTGGACGCCGGAAACTCTGGTAGACGTGGACGCTAGATAATGTACGACAGGTAGACGTGCACGCCAGAAGCACTGAGGTAGACGTGCACGCCAGAAGCACTGAGGTAGACGTGCACGCCAGAAGCACTGAAATAGACCAGTGGAAAAAAAAGAAAAATGAAAAAAAAGACCAACTAATAAAGCCCCCACTAATAACTAATAAAGCCCCCACCTTATTAAGCCCCACCTTATAAAGCCCCCACCTTATAAAGCCCCCACCTTATAAAGCCCCCACCTTATAAAGCCCCCACCTTATAAAGCCCCCACCTTATAAAGCCCCCACCTTATAAAGCCCCCACCTTATAAAGCCCCCACCTTATAAAGCCCCCACCTTATAAAGCCCCCACCTTATAAAGCCCCCACCTTATAAAGCCCCCACCTTATAAAGCCCCCACCTTATAAAGCCCCCACCTTATAAAGCCCCCACCTTATAAAGCCCCCACCTTATAAAGCCCCCACCTTATAAAGCCCCCACCTTATAAAGCCCCCACCTTATAAAGCCCCCACCTTATAAAGCCCCCACCTTATAAAGCCCCCACCTTATAAAGCCCCCACCTTATAAAGCCCCCACCTTATAAAGCCCCCACCTTATAAAGCCCCCACCTTATAAAGCCCCCAACTTATAAAGCCCCCAACTTATAAAGCCCCCAACTTATTAAGCCCCCAACTTATAAAGCCCCCAACTTATAAAGCCCCCAACTTATAAAGCCCCCAACTTATAAAGCCCCCAACTTATAAAGCCCCCAACTTATAAAGCCCCCAACTTATAAAGCCCCCAACTTATAAAGCCCCCAACTTATAAAGCCCCCAACTTACTTATAAAGCCCCCAACTTTCTTATAAAGCCCCCAACTTTCTTATAAAGCCCCCAACTTTCTTATAAAGCCCCCAACTTTCTTATAAAGCCCCCAACTTACTTATAAAGCCCCCAACTTACTTATAAAGCCCCCAACTTACTTATAAAGCCCCCAACTTATAAAGCCCCCAACTTATAAAGCCCCCAACTTATAAAGCCCCCAACTTATAAAGCCCCCAACTTACTTATAAAGCCCCCAACTTACTTATAAAGCCCCCAACTTACTTATAAAGCCCCCAACTTACTTATAAAACCCCCAACTTACTTATAAAGCCCCCAACTTATTAAGCCCCCAACTTATTAAGCCCCCAACTTATTAAGCCCCCAACTGAATAAGCCCCCAACTGAATAAGCCCCCAACTAAATAAGCCCCCAACTAAATAAGCCCCCAACCAACTAAATAAGCATCCAACTGATTAAGCCCCCAACTGATTAAGCCCCCAACTGATTAAGCCCCCACTAATTAAGCCCCCACTAATTAAGCCCCCACCTAATTAAGCCCCCACCTAATTAAGCCCCCACCTAATTAAGCCCCCAACTAATTTAGCCCCAACTAATTTAGCCCCAACTAATTTAGCCCCAACTAATTTAGCCCCAACTAATTTAGACCCCAACTAATTAAGCACCAACTTATTAAGCACCAACTTATTAAGCCCCAACTAATATAAAGCCCGTTCTAATTAAGCCCCAATTAATAAACAAAAATGTAAAAGTAATTGTAAATGTAACAGAAGTTAAAAAAAAACCCTAAAAACATTAACATCTAATCCTAAAAAAATGTAAAATTATAATAGATTTAGACCTGTACATTACTAGGAAGGTAGACGTGGACGCCGGAAACTCTGGTAGACGTGGACGCTAGATAATGTACTACAGGTAGACGTGCACGCCAGAAGCCCTGAGGTAGACGTGCACGCCAGAAGCCCTGAGGTAGACGTGCACGCCAGAAGCCCTGAGGTAGACCAGTGCAAAAAAAAGAAAAATGAAAAAAAAGACCAACTAATAAAGTCCCAAATAATAACTAATAAAGCCCCCACTAATAACTAATAAAGCCCCCACTAATAACTAATAAAGCCCCCACTAATAACTAATAAAGCCCCCACTAATAACTAATAAAGCCCCCACTAATAACTAATAAAGCCCCCACTAATAACTAATAATGCCCCCAACTTCTAAAGCCCCCAACTTCTAAAGCCCCCAACTTCTAAAGCCCCCAACTTCTAAAGCCCCCAACTTCTAAAGCCCCCAACTTCTAAAGCCCCCAACTTCTAAAGCCCCCAACTGAATAAGCCCCCAACTGAATAAGCCCCCAACTGAATAAGCCCCCAACTGAATAAGCCCCCAACTGAATAAGCCCCCAACTGAATAAGCCCCCAACTATATAAGCCCCCAACTGAATAAGCCCCCAACTATATAAGCCCCCAACTAAATAAGCCCCCAACTAAATAAGCCCCCAACTAAATAAGCCCCCAACTGATTAAGCCCCCAACTGATTAAGCCCCCAACTGATTAAGCCCCCAACTGATTAAGCCCCCACTAATTAAGCCCCCAACTAATTAAGCCCCCACTAATTAAGCCCCCAACTAATTAAGCCCCAACTTTTTAAGCCCCAACTATTATAAAGCCCCTTCTAATTAAGCCCCAATTAATAAACAAAAATGTAAAAGTAATTGTAAATGTAACAGAAGTTAAAAAAAAAACCCTAAAAACATTAACATCTAATCCTAAAAAAATGTAAAATTATAATAGATTTAGACCTGTACATTACTAGGAAGGTAGACGTGGACGCCGGAAACTCTGGTAGACGTGGACGCTAGATAATGTACGACAGGTAGACGTGCACGCCAGAAGCACTGAGGTAGACGTGCACGCCAGAAGCACTGAGGTAGACGTGCACGCCAGAAGCCCAGAGGTAGACGTGCACGCCATAAGCCCAGAGGTAGACGTGCACGCCAGAAGCACTGAGGTAGACGTGCACGCCAGAAGCACTGAGGTAGACGTGCACGCCAGAAACTTAGGTAGACGTGCACGCCAGAAGCACTGAAATAGACCAGTAGAAAAAAAAGAAAAATGAAAAAAAAGACCAACTAAAAAAGCCCCCACTAATAACTAATAAAGCCCCCACTAAAAAAGCCCCCACTAATAACTAAAAAAGCCCCCACTAATAACTAATAAAGCCCCCACTAATAACTAATAAAGCCCCCACTAATAACTAATAAAGCCCCCACTAATAACTAATAAAGCCCCCACTAATAACTAATAAAGCCCCCACTAATAACTAATAAAGCCCCCACTAATAACTAATAAAGCCCCCACTAATAACTAAGAACCCCCAACTAATAAAGCCCCCAACTTATAAAGCCCCCAACTTATAAAGCCCCCAACTTATAAAGCCCCCAACTTATAAAGCCCCCAACTTATAAAGCCCCCAACTTATAAAGCCCCCAACTTATAAAGCCCCCAACTTATAAAGCCCCCAACTTATAAAGCCCCCAACTTATAAAGCCCCCAACTTATAAAGCCCCCAGCTAATTAAGCCCCCAACTTATAAAGCCCCCAACTTATAAAGCCCCCAACTTATAAAGCCCCCAACTTATAAAGCCCCCAACTTATAAAGCCCCCAACTTATAAAGCCCCCAACTTATTAAGCCCCCAACTTATTAAGCCCCCAACTAAATAAGCCCCCAACTAAATAAGCCCCCAACTAAATAAGCCCCCAACTAAATAAGCCCCCAACTAAATAAGCCCCCAACTAAATAAGCCCCCAACTAAATAAGCCCCCAACTAAATAAGCCCCCAACCAACTAAGCCCCCAACCAACTAAGCCCCCAACCAACTAAGCCCCCAACCAACTAAGCCCCCAACCTACTAAATAAGCATCCAACTGATTAAGCCCCAAACTGATTAAGCCCCAACTAATTAAGCCCCCAACTAATTAAGCCCCAACTAATTAAGCCCCCAACTAATTAAGCCCCCAACTAATTAAGCCCCCAACTAATTAAGCCCCCAACTAATTAAGCCCCCAACTAATTAAGCCCCCAACTAATTAAGCCCCCAACTAATTAAGCCCCCAACTAATATAAAGCCCCTTCTAATTAAGCCCCAATTAATAAACAAAAATGTAAAAGTAATTGTAAATGTAACAGAAGTTAAAAAAAAAACCCTAAAAACATTAACATCTAATCCTAAAAAAAAGTAAAATTATAATAGATTTAGACCTGTACATTACTAGGAAGGTAGACGTGGACGCCGGAATCTCTGGTAGACATGGACGCTAGATAATGTACTACAGGTAGACGTGCACGCCAGAAGCCCTGAGGTAGACGTGCACGCCAGAAGCCCTGAGGTAGACGTGCACGCCAGAAGCCCAGAGGTAGACGTGCACGCCAGAAGCCCAGAGGTAGACGTGAACGCCAGAAGTCCTGAGGTAGACGTGCACGCCAGAAGCACTGAGGTAGACCAGTGCAAAAAAAAGAAAAATGAAAAAAAAGACCAACTAATAAAGTCCCAAATAATAACTAATAAAGCCCCCACTAATAAAGCCCCCACTAATAACTGATTAAGCCCCCACTAATAACTGATTAAGCCCCCACTAATAACTGATTAAGCCCCCACTAATAACTGATTAAGCCCCCAACTGATTAAGCCCCCAACTGATTAAGCCCCCAACTGATTAAGCCCCCAACTTATTAAGCCCCCAACTAAATAAGCCCCCAACTAAATAAGCCCCCCACTAAATAAGCCCCCTACTAATACAGCCCCCTACTAATACAGCCCCCTACTAATACAGCCCCCTACTAATACAGCCCCCAACTAATACAGCCCCCTACTAATACAGCCCCCTACTAATACAGCCCCCTACTAATACAGCCCCCTACTAATACAGCCCCCTACTAATACAGCCCCCTACTAATACAGCCCCCTACTAATACAGCCCCCTACTAATACAGCCCCCTACTAATACAGCCCCCTACTAATACAGCCCCCTACTAATACAGCCCCCTACTAATACAGCCCCCTACTAATACAGCCCCCTACTAATACAGCCCCCTACTAATACAGCCCCCTACTAATACAGCCCCCTACTAATACAGCCCCCTACTAATACAGCCCCCTACTAATACAGCCCCCTACTAATACAGCCCCCTACTAATACAGCCCCCTACTAATACAGCCCCCTACTAATACAGCCCCCTACTAATACAGCCCCCAACTAATTAAGCCCCCAACTAATTAAGCCCCCAACTAATTAAGCCCCCAACTAATTAAGCCCCCAACTAATTAAGCCCCAACTTTTTAAGCCCCCAACTAATTAAGCCCCAACTTTTTAAGCCCCAATTAATAAACAAAAATGTAAAAGTAATTGTAAATGTAACAGAAGTTAAAAAAAAAACCCTAAAAACATTAACATCTAATCCTAAAAAAATGTAAAATTATAATAGATTTAGACCTGTACATTACTAGGAAGGTATACGTGGATGCCGGAAACTCTGGTAGACGTGGACGCTAGATAATGACTACGGGTAGACGTGCACGACAGAAGCATTGAGGTAGACGTGCACGCCAGATGTACTAAGGTAGACGTGCACGCCAGAACAACTGAGGTAGACGTGCACGCCAGAAGCACTGAAATAGACCAGTGGAAAAAAAAGAAAAATGAAAAAAAAGACCAACTAATAAAGCCCCCACTAATAACTAATGAACCCCCCACTAATAACTAATGAACCCCCCACTAATAACTAATGAACCCCCCACTAATAACTAATGAACCCCCCAACTTATTAAGCCCCCAAATTATTAAGCCCCCAACTTATTAAGCCCCCAACTTCTAAAGCCCCCAACTTCTAAAGCCCCCAACTTCTAAAGCCCCCAACTGAATAAGCCCCCAACTGAATAAGCCCCCAACTGAATAAGCCCCCAACTGAATAAGCCCCCAACTGAATAAGCCCCCAACTGAATAAGCCCCCAACTGAATAAGCCCCCAACTGAATAAGCCCCCAACTGAATAAGCCCCCAACTGATTAAGCCCCCAACTGATTAAGCCCCCAACTGATTAAGCCCCCACTAATTAAGCCCCCAACTAATTAAGCCCCCAACTAATTAAGCCCCCAACTAATTAAGCCCCCAACTAATTAAGCCCCAACTAATTAAGCCCCAACTAATATAAAGCCCCTTCTAATTAAGCCCCAATTAATAAACAAAAATGTAAAAGTAATTGTTAAATGTAACAGAAGTTAAAAAAAAACCCCTAAAAACATTAACATCTAATCCTAAAAAAATGTAAAATTATAATAGATTTAGACCTGTACATTACTAGGAAGGTAGACGTGGACGCCGGAAACTCTGGTAGACGTGGACGCTAGATAATGTACGACAGGTAGACGTGCACGCCAGAAGCCCTGAGGTAGACGTGCACGCCAGAAGCCCTGAGGTAGACGTGCACGCCAGAAGCCCTGAAATAGACCAGTGGAAAAAAAAAAAAAATGAAAAAAAAGACAAACTAATAAAGCCCCCACTAATAACTAATGAACCCCCCACTAATAAAGCCCCCACTAATAACTAATGAACCCCCCACTAATAAAGCCCCCACTAATAACTAATGAACCCCCCACTAATAACTAATGAACCCCCCACTAATAACTAATGAACCCCCCACTAATAACTAATGAACCCCCCACTAATAACTAATAAAGCCCCCACTAATAACTAATAAAGCCCCCACCTTATAAAGCCCCCACCTTATAAAGCCCCCATCTTATAAAGCCCCCACCTTACTTATAAAGCCCCCACCTTACTTATAAAGCCCCCACCTTACTTATAAAGCCCCCACCTTACTTATAAAGCCCCCACCTTACTTATAAAGCCCCCACCTTACTTATAAAGCCCCCACCTTACTTATAAAGCCCCCACCTTACTTATAAAGCCCCCACCTTACTTATAAAGCCCCCAACTTATAAAGCCCCCAACTTATAAAGCCCCCAACTTATTAAGCCCCCAACTTATTAAGCCCCCAACTTATTAAGCCCCCAACTTATTAAGCCCCCAACTAAATAAGCCCCCAACTGAATAAGCCCCCAACTAAATAAGCCCCCAACCAACTAAATAAGCATCCAACTGATTAAGCCCCCAACTGATTAAGCCCCCAACTGATTAAGCCCCCAATAATTAAGCCCCCACCTAATTAAGCCCCCACCTAATTAAGCCCCCACCTAATTAAGCCCCCAACTAATTTAGCCCCCAACTAATTTAGCCCCAACTAATTTAGCCCCAACTAATTTAGCCCCAACTAATTTAGCCCCAACTTATTAAGCCCCAACTAATATAAAGCCCGTTCTAATTAAGCCCCAATTAATAAACAAAAATGTAAAAGTAATTGTAGATGTAACAGAAGTTAAAAAAAAACCCTAAAAACATTAACATCTAATCCTAAAAAAATGTAAAATTATAATAGATTTAGACCTGTACATTACTAGGAAGGTAGACGTGGACGCCGGAAACTCTGGTAGACGTGGACGCTAGATAATGTACGAAAGGTAGACGTGCACGCCAGAAGCCCTGAGGTAGACGTGCACGCCAGATGCCCTGAGGTAGACGTGCACGCCAGAAGCCCTGAGGTAGACGTGCACGCCAGAAGCCCTGAGGTAGACCAGTGCAAAAAAAAGAAAAATGAAAAAAAAGACCAACTAATAAAGTCCCAAATAATAACTAATAAAGCCCCCACTAATAAAGCCCCCACTAATAACTAATAATGCCCCCAACTAATACAGCCCCCAACTAATACAGCCCCCAACTAATACAGCCCCCAACTAATACAGCCCCCAACTAATACAGCCCCCAACTAATACAGCCCCCAACTAATACAGCCCCCAACTAATACAGCCCCCAACTAATACAGCCCCCAACTAATACAGCCCCCAACTAATACAGCCCCCAACTAATACAGCCCCCTACTAATACAGCCCCCTACTAATACAGCCCCCTACTAATACAGCCCCCTACTAATACAGCCCCCTACTAATACAGCCCCCTACTAATACAGCCCCCTACTAATACAGCCCCCAACTAATACAGCCCCCAACTAATACAGCCCCCAACTAATACAGCCCCCAACTAATACAGCCCCCAACTAATTAAGCCCCCAACTAATTAAGCCCCCAACTAATTAATTAAGCCCCCACTAATTAAGCCCCAACTAATTAAGCCCCCAACTTATAAAGCCCCCAACTTATAAAGCCCCCAACTTATAAAGCCCCCAACTTATAAAGCCCCCAACTTATAAAGCCCCCAACTTATAAAGCCCCCAGCTAATAAAGCCCCCAGCTAATAAAGCCCCCAACTTATAAAGCCCCCAACTTATAAAGCCCCCAACTTATAAAGCCCCCAACTTATAAAGCCCCCAACTTATAAAGCCCCCAACTTATAAAGCCCCCAGCTAATAAAGCCCCCAGCTAATAAAGCCCCCAACTTATTAAGCCCCCAACTTATTAAGCCCCCAACTTATTAAGCCCCCAACTTATTTAGCCCCCAACTTTTATTAAGCCCCCAACTTATTAAGCCCCCAACTAAATACGCCCCCAACCAACTAAATAAGCATCCAACTGATTAAGCCCCCAACTGAGTAAGCCCCCAAGTGATTAAGCCCCCAACTAATTAAGCCCCCAACTAATTAAGCCCCCAACTAATTAAGCCCCCAACTAATTAAGCCCCCAACTAATTAAGCCCCCAACTAATTAAGCCCCCACTAATTAAGCCCCCAACTAATTAAGCCCCCACTAATTAAGCCCCCACTAATTAAGCCCCCACTAATTAAGCCCCCACTAATTAAGCCCCCACTAATATAAAGCCCCTTCTAATTAAGCCCCAATTAATAAACAAAAATGTAAAAGTAATTGTAAATGTAACAGAAGTTAAAAAAAAACCCTAAAAACATTAACATCTAATCCTAAAAAAATGTAAAATTATAATAGATTTAGACCTGTACATTACTAGGAAGGTAGACGTGGACGCCGGAAACTCTGGTAGACGTGGACGCTAGATAATGTACTACAGGTAGACGTGCACGCCAGAAGCCCTGAGGTAGACGTGCACGCCAGATGCCCTGAGGTAGACGTGCACGCCAGAAGCACTGAGGTAGACCAGTGCAAAAAAAAGAAAAATGAAAAAAAAGACCAACTAATAAAGCCCCCACTAATAACTAATAAAGCCCCCACTAATAACTAATAAAGCCCCCACTAATAACTAATAATGCCCCCAACTGATTAAGCCCCCAACTGATTAAGCCCCCAACTGATTAAGCCCCCAACTGATTAAGCCCCCAACTTCTAAAGCCCCCAACTTCTAAAGCCCCCAACTTCTAAAGCCCCCAACTTCTAAAGCCCCCAACTTCTAAAGCCCCCAACTTCTAAAGCCCCCAACTTCTAAAGCCCCCAACTTCTAAAGCCCCCAACTTCTAAAGCCCCCAACTTCTAAAGCCCCCAACTGAATAAGCCCCCAACTGAATAAGCCCCCAACTGAATAAGCCCCCAACTGAATAAGCCCCCAACTGAATAAGCCCCCAACTGAATAAGCCCCCAACTGAATAAGCCCCCAACTGAATAAGCCCCCAACTGAATAAGCCCCCAACTGAATAAGCCCCCAACTGAATAAGCCCCCAACTGAATAAGCCCCCAACTGAATAAGCCCCCAACTGAATAAGCCCTCAACTGAATAAGCCCCCAACTGAATAAGCCCCCAACTGAATAAGCCCCCAACTGAATAAGCCCCCAACTGAATAAGCCCCCAACTAAATAAGCCCCCAACTAAATAAGCCCCCAACTGATTAAGCCCCCAACTGATTAAGCCCCCAACTGATTAAGCCCCCACTAATTAAGCCCCCAACTAATTAAGCCCCCAACTAATTAAGCCCCCAACTAATTAAGCCCCCAACTAATTAAGCCCCAACTAATATAAAGCCCCTTCTAATTAAGCCCCAATTAATAAACAAAAATGTAAAAGTAATTGTAAATGTAACAGAAGTTAAAAAAAAACCCCTAAAAACATTAACATCTAATCCTAAAAAAATGTAAAATTATAATAGATTTAGACCTGTACATTACTAGGAAGGTAGACGTGGACGCCGGAAACTCTGGTAGACGTGGACGCTAGATAATGTACGACAGGTAGACGTGCACGCCAGAAGCACTGAGGTAGACGTGCACGCCAGAAGCACTGAAGTAGACGTGCACGCCAGAAGCACTGAAATAGACCAGTGGAAAAAAAAGAAAAATGAAAAAAAAGACCAACTAATAAAGCCCCCACTAATAACTAATAAAGCCCCCAACTTATAAAGCCCCCAACTTATAAAGCCCCCAACTTATAAAGCCCCCAACTTATAAAGCCCCCAACTTATAAAGCCCCCAACTTATAAAGCCCCCAACTTATAAAGCCCCCAACTTATTAAGCCCCCAACTTATTAAGCCCCCAACTTTTATTAAGCCCCCAACTTTTATTAAGCCCCCAACTTATTAAGCCCCCAACTAAATAAGCCCCCAACCAACTAAATAAGCATCCAACTGATTAAACCCCCAACTGAGTAAGCCCCCAAGTGATTAAGCCCCCCCTAATTAAGCCCCCTCTAATTAAGCCCCCAACAAATTAAGCCCCCAACAAATTAAGCCCGCAACTAATTAAGCCCGCAACTAATTAAGCCTCCAACTAATTAAGCCCCCAACTAATTAAGCCCCCAACTAATTAAGCCCCCAACTAATTAAGACCCCACTAATTAAGCCCCCACTAATTAAGCCCCCACTAATTAAGCCCCCACTAATTAAGCCCCAACTTTTTAAGCCCCAACTAATATAAAGCCCCTTCTAATTAAGCCCCAATTAATAAACAAAAATGTAAAAGTAATTGTAAATGTAACAGAAGTTAAAAAAAAAACCCTAAAAACATTAACATCTAATCCTAAAAAAATGTAAAATTATAATAGATTTAGACCTGTACATTACTAGGAAGGTAGACGTGGACGCCGGAAACTCTGGTAGACGTGGACGCTAGATAATGTACTACAGGTAGACGTGCACGCCAGAAGCACTGAGGTAGACGTGCACGCCAGAAGCACTGAGGTAGACGTGCACGCCAGAAGCACTGAGGTAGACGTGCACGCCAGAAGCACTGAGGTAGACGTGCACGCCAGAAGCACTGAGGTAGACCAGTGCAAAAAAAAGAAAAATGAAAAAAAAGACCAACTAATAAAGTCCCAAATAATAACTAATAAAACCCCCACTAATAACTAATAAAGCCCCCAACTGATTAAGCCCCCAACTGATTGATTAAGCCCCCAACTGATTGATTAAGCCCCCAACTGATTGATTAAGCCCCCAACTGATTGATTAAGCCCCCAACTGATTGATTAAGCCCCCAACTGATTGATTAAGCCCCCAACTGATTGATTAAGCCCCCAACTGATTGATTAAGCCCCCAACTGATTGATTAAGCCCCCAACTGATTGATTAAGCCCCCAACTGATTGATTAAGCCCCCAACTGATTGATTAAGCCCCCAACTGATTGATTAAGCCCCCAACTGATTGATTAAGCCCCCAACTGATTGATTAAGCCCCCTACTAATACAGCCCCCTACTAATACAGCCCCCTACTAATACAGCCCCCTACTAATACAGCCCCCTACTAATACAGCCCCCTACTAATACAGCCCCCTACTAATACAGCCCCCTACTAATACAGCCCCCTACTAATACAGCCCCCTACTAATACAGCCCCCTACTAATACAGCCCCCTACTAATACAGCCCCCAACTAATTAATACAGCCCCCAACTAATACAGCCCCCAACTAATACAGCCCCCAACTAATACAGCCCCCAACTAATACAGCCCCCAACTAATACAGCCCCCAACTAAAACAGCCCCCAACTAAAACAGCCCCCAACTAATACAGCCCCCAACTAATACAGCCCCCAACTAATACAGCCCCCAACTAATACAGCCCCCAACTAATACAGCCCCAACTAATTAAGCCCCAACTAATTAAGCCCCAACTAATAAAGCCCCAACTAATAAAGCCCCAACTTATAAAGCCCCCAACTTATAAAGCCCCCAACTTATAAAGCCCCCAACTTATAATGCCCCCAGCTAATAAAGCCCCCAACTAATTATGGCCCCAACTAATAAAGCCCCCAACTAATAAAGCCCCCAACTAATAAAGCCCCCAACTAATAAAGCCCCCAACTTATAAAGCCCCCAACTTATAAAGCCCCCAACTTATAAAGCCCCCAACTTATTAAGCCCCCAACTTATTAAGCCCCCAACTTTTATTAAGCCCCCAACTTATTAAGCCCCCAACTTATTAAGCCCCCAACTAAATAAGCCCCCAACTTATAAAGCCCCCAACTTATAAAGCCCCCAACTTATTAAGCCCCCAACTTATTAAGCCCCCAACTTATTAAGCCCCCAACTTATTAAGCCCCCAACTTTTATTAAGCCCCCAACTTATTAAGCCCCCAACTAAATAAGCCCCCAACTTATTAAGCCCCCAACTTTTATTAAGCCCCCAACTTATTAAGCCCCCAACTAAATAAGCCCCCAACTAAATAAGCCCCCAACCAACTAAATAAGCATCCAACTGATTAAACCCCCAACTGAGTAAGCCCCCAAGTGATTAAGCCCCCACTAATTAAGCCCCCTCTAATTAAGCCCCCAACTAATTAAGCCCGCAACTAATTAAGCCCCCAACTAATTAAGCCCCCAACTAATTAAGCCCCCAACTAATTAAGCCCCCAACTAATTAAGCCCCCAACTAATTAAGACCCCACTAATTAAGCCCCCAACTAATTAAGACCCCACTAATTAAGCCCCCACTAATTAAGCCCCAACTTTTTAAGCCCCAACTTTTTAAGCCCCAACTAATATAAAGCCCCTTCTAATTAAGCCCCAATTAATAAACAAAAATGTAAAAGTAATTGTAAATGTAACAGAAGTTAAAAAAAAAACCCTAAAAACATTAACATCTAATCCTAAAAAAATGTAAAATTATAATAGATTTAGACCTGTACATTACTAGGAAGGTAGACGTGGACGCCGGAAACTCTGGTAGACGTGGACGCTAGATAATGTACTACAGGTAGACGTGCACGCCAGAAGCACTGAGGTAGACGTGCACGCCAGAAGCACTGAGGTAGACGTGCACGCCAGAAGCACTGAGGTAGACGTGCACGCCAG
>NW_027167609.1:0-130363 GCF_013368605.1 Nyctibius grandis
AATGACTTCATGCTATCATGCAGAGCAACTTAAGTGCTATTAAAAACTGCAGTAATTTCTTCCTGTTCTCTTACTATGATCTTCAGAATTCTTTTTCTCCTACTAAAACAGATTTTTCTTTTTACTGTGTTCAGTGAGAGGGGAAAATAAACCTGAAAACAGTGTATGCTTGCAAATCCTCAAACGCTTGTTCTTGAATCTCTCTATAAAAAAAGTAAACATTTGATGTAATTTTTATGTAGTGTTTGACAATTTGGCTAAGTGTCAATGACTCTTGCTTTGTGCATAGTGTATTGAAGTGTCATACTGGTTATGTGTACTGCTTTAAATGTTTTTGTACTTGCCAATCTTTGCTGCTACATGTCAACTTTTTATCTTAGTACTGCAGAAGCAGTCTTGGCAAAAAATGGATGACACGGAGAAGGCGCGTAGATGGCGAGTGACGCGAGACCTTAGGGCGTTCCACGACGCAGAAGTAGTAGATACTCATTTATTTTACTATTTCTATATGCGAGTAGTGTGTTTCACATAGGGAAAGTATTTAGTTGTAATTTTAATTTAGCTGAAATAACTTCTTCCAAAGAATAGCGTAGTCTAAAATCACGTTTGTTTTTGCTCTCTAATTCTAATTTACCATCTTACTGTTATGGTCGTGCTATAGATACACTCTAAGGGTGGAGGAAATACCTTCTTCAGAAGACATGAAAGAACAGTGATATGCTGAAATACATGTCTTCTACCACACTTTCTGAATTGCCCTGTGATTTTTGCATGGACACATTACAAACAGCTGGTTCAGGGCTTGTTTATTTTTTTGTCTGCTAGGAATCGCTTTTCCCTGGGTTCTGCCATACTCTTGAATTATTAACCTGTGATTAATTGATGCACTTGATTTTGTATCTGGATAAGTATTTAACTCTCACAGGTATTCAACTCTATTGTAAAGAAGAAATTTTTGCTAGTAATCCTGGGTGCCATAACGATGTTCCTTTTCTCTCCTCCCGTACCTCGCTTGAATCTTTTATGTATATGGAGTGCCTTGATAATGTTACTATATAGGCACCAAATAATGCCCGTGTCAGGTTTTCTGCATATTTGTAACTGATCTTTCTTGTTTCTTTTAATTAGGAGAACCTCGATAGGTACTCCCGAGGAAAGAAAGAAATCCAAAGAGCTGATGAAGAAATGGCTGATAATCAAGGTAGGCTAGTTCTGTTTTAAATTTTCTTTACTCTGCTCAGGCCAAAAGCATTGTCTTAAACAGTTGAGATGAGCTGAACTACTGAGTATTTTTCATCTATTAAAAAGAATCTGTATTGCTGTTGACATTACAAGCCCTAGTGACAGACTCTAGGGCTGTACTGTAGTGAACTCAGAACAGGTATCCAGAGAAAGAAAAAAATAAATGGTGCTGTTCCAAAATGCTTCCAAGTTAAAAGGCAGCAGATGGCTGTGGACAGGTTGGAATACAAAGAAAGGGACGGTATTACTCAGAAAGAATGATGTCGCTCCAGCAGGAGCATGACAGTTTTCAGTTTTGAGCAGCACAGGGAGAATTTTCAGGAAGTAAGGTGGGCTGCCAGATGTGTATGGAAAGCTCCTCCCGAGCATGAAGATCAGCAGGGGAGAAGATAGTGTTGTTCATTTTTGTGTTTAGCAGGTAGTGAGCGGAAGCTGCTGTGTGGGCCTGTAATTAGGAGCTGTCATCCCGGTACTCAGTGGGAAATAACACGAGGAGTAAGGTTAAATAGTACAAGGCCGTATTTCTGTTTGAAGTGAGGGGCAAAAACTTTGAAGTTTTAAGGAGAATGATAGTTGTGATTAAGGCAGTCAGTCCAACGATCCTTGTAGGAGCTTTCTGGATGGAACAGAATGGGGCAAGACGGTACTTAAGGACAGAAAAGGATGATAGTTGAGCCGATGATCAGTGTTAGGTTTTGTGATAGACCTCCTCTGCCCAGCCACAACGGAGCTGAGAGAGACAGTGGCAGGAGGGGGAGCCCAAATAATCCCGTGCCGGGCTACTCCCAGGGCCATCATCCCACCACAGTCCTGTCTGCAGAAGCCCAGAGGAGCACCGTGGGGGGGGTGGGTGCGTGTGCACAATAGCAGGCAGGGACACAAATGAAGGACTCAAATCAAGGAGGAACAGCCCCCTTGTGTGGGTCCCTCCCACGGCTGTCCCAGCAGAGCCCTCAGCCCCGGTGGCGAGGTGTGGAACCCATCTGGATGAGTGATGGGGGGCAGCACTCCAGATCACCTTGCGGACTAAGGGGTTATTGCCTAGGGGTGGGACATACTGTGGGATGCAGGGGAAAAGCAGTTCACACAGGCCTTATTATGGGATCTTTAGGGCAGGAACCAAAGGTGGGACAAGGGAGGGGTTTAGATGATGTTTGGAGGAACAAGAGTGGGAAAATAGAGGGGCAAGGGGAGAAAAAGGACCAGTCACGTGTAAATAGTTTGCTGGTCACTATGCTTGACTGGCTATGCCCTGTGCCTTATCACGTGTCTGACCATCAGAACTTGAATAAGAGCTGATGTATGCAATACCCAGTGAGGGCAGTATCTTGTACATGTTACACAGACTGTGTAAGACTTGACTGCTGGCAATGGAGACTCACAGAAAGGTTCAGGCTACATGTCCAGGTATTAATGAGCACTGAGGTGATCTTGTTCCGAATCAAGAACAGGCCAGAGAACAGTCCGTGGCCTGTTGTTAGTTCAGACCTAGCCTGTGGCTCCCAGGTGCGCACCTCGGTGATCACACCTCCTCATAGAGCAGCGAGAGAACACCTGGAGCCACAGGAGGAGTCCAGCCTGTGGCTGAGCTAAAGAAACCAAGGTAGGGAAAGGCACTAGCAAAAGAAACATGATCAGGTGTGCCAAGGGCTTTTGACTGGTAAGGGAGAAGCACAGCTGGCTCATCATTTGGAGATCTAGTTAGGAGAGCATCAGCTCAAGGCTTTAATGAGAGCAGCTTTAACACAAGGCGTGGGCAGTCTAGAGGGAGGAACTATATGGCTTGGTTCAAGGGTGTGGATCTCAGCATGTTGGGCAGGAGAGACTCGTAGAAAGGAGTTAAATAGTATGTTGAGTGGGAAGGAAAGAGTATGCGGCAACTCATTTGTGGTCAAAGTGAAAACTCTGGCGTTTTCAATTAGGAAACTGATGGGGGCAGCTCAAACCTGTGACTTGGCAATTATTGCTTATGTAATCTGTGGCAGAACTAGGACGTGGAGCTAGATTACCATGCTTAGCCTTACCGCTATATTATTTTAGTATTAGTACTAAAAACATTTCCTTGAACAGCTTTCTCAAATTAACAAGGAATGACTTTCTGAAATAGTGGTTTTCCTAGGAGCTGCATCTTACTTAAGCCGGATGACAGAATTGTTGTTACTAAGACTGATGAGAAGTCACCCAGCAATTTCAGCGAGGACAGAATAATATCTATATATATGCTTCCCTGTGTTTTGTAATTTCTAGAATGTGTCTCGCATAAATTGATCTTAAGGTTTTGCAGGTTTTGAGATCTATTGTGTCATTAACATGAAGGTAATAGTAAAACCTATAAGCATCTGTGTAGTGCATTTTGAATGTAATAGAATTTGCAACAGTACTCAAACAGTTTGATGGTATGTCGCTATACAGTAGTTTCATCGAAAGAAAGTGAAGCGAAAGAAGATGATGATGATGAAGACACTCTAAAGCATTACCCCTCCAGGCAGAGGAAAACCGTTCAGCGCTATCAAGCTCCATTGGAAAGTAGGTTATATGCACAGTTTCTCTTAAGAGTTCATTTTTGGCATATAAGTGAGGGTTTTTTTAATTTAATGAAAATACGTACGCATACTCAACTTCTGTTTAAATTTCTTACCTTTATTCTGCAAATGAATTTTATTAAATGCATGTATCCTGTGCACATTATCTTTCTTTGCCGTTTGGCATACTTTTTGTTGTTTTTCACTTCAAAAATGACCTGTGTATTCTTGAAAGAATAGTAATTAAACAGACTTACTACTCTTACTCTTGTGGTTTTCAGTTCTCCTTATAAAGCAGGTGTGTGTTCTTTCACTTCTCCTATGCACTGATTTAAAAAATAAATGTCACCGCCTCCAAATCCCTTGAAACTTCCCTTGAAATTAGAGATGGGTGAAACATCACATTTTCTGCCTCTTTCGCTGTCCTGCTTTCTCTTAAACTTGTTTGTACCATTATGCTAAATTCTTTGCTTTCAACAGAACCAAAACAACGAAAGAGACGTTTTTTGGGCCGGTCTTCACCTGTCGGAGAGAGAGATTCGTTTAGAAGTGCTCAGTCACAAGGCTCTTGCTGCAAAAGAACTGACAGGTTGGTGTATGGTTAGCACTACTGATAAAGAAGAACTATCGCTATCAGTCTTATTACTGAATAATGCTTTCAAGCATTTTTGGATTGGTGGTAATTACAGATTAATAGTATGATTCTTGCCGTGGTAGTCTGAAGGTATTAAAAAAACAAATAATGGGAGAGGAGACTATGCTTTTTGTGGGCCATTAGAATTTTTAAAAATGCCGTATTTTTTGGTCACTTATAAGGTGATTATGGAGGCGGTGGCTGAAACCATGTAACTGAAATTCTTTTGTTCTGGAATTGTAGCCAGAATCTCCCTCTCAAAATCTTAGACTGTTTAATCTTGAAGGATGCCAATTATTTTCTTAAAGCTGAAGATAATTCAGTTAGGGGGAGAGCCTGTGTGGAAGTTTCAGTGGATTTTTTCTTTTTAATCACTCAAATACTGATTCTCGTTTCATTTTGGAATCGGTTCATGTTTCTGTGTGAAACTGTCCTTAAACAAGAAAAATGCTAAATGAAATTATAAACTGTAAATTGCAATAGTAACGACAAAGGGGTTTTGGATCTTGTCAGCAGTTAGAGCATGGAGAGTGCTGTCTCTTGCTCAATAGGAGCTCTTTGTTTAGCATCCTTGAAAGCAGATGGTAATGGAAGGAAGGGTTTTTTGAAACCAAATCTTAAATGAGTTCGAAAGGTTTATGTTTCACAGAGCAGATACCTAATGGTAAGTGACACTCGATTTGTGTGTGTGTGAGAGAGAGAGATTGGACAAAACGAGTAATTTGTTTATGAGGTTTATTTGCAAAATAGTTAATCATTTTACCTTCCTAAGAACAATGAAATTTTGCTGCCACAAGGAAAATCACGTGATGTACCTTGAAGTCAGATTCATAAGGAGTACAGCGATCTGGAAACTTAATAGATCTCTGAGATAGAGTTCACTTAAATTTTGATATTACTTAGTGTGTACTTTAATTTTCAAATGAATATTTAACTGCTTAGGAAGCGTATGCTCATTTATAAGGTCTTCTACATTCCCTTGCCATCATTATGAAAGCAAAAATCTTGTAGCTGCATCTTAAGGTACAAAGTACCGTTCTCTTTCTCCTTCATTCAAACCAGGTGTCTTCCACTAAACTTTGGGAAAGATGGCTTAAAGGGAATTGACAAGGATCGAACGAAAATTGGAGCAAGTCTGGCTGATGTTCATCCAGTGCAAATAGATTGTTCGGTGAGTATTTTTAGTTGTGGCGGTGAGATGTTTCCAGTGTTTATGAAAGCTTTCAGTAACGTGCTGTCTACAGCTCCCTGGGTTTACAGTTTTCTCTCAAGCAGTTTGAAAATTGCCCAGAACATTTCCTGTGTGCTAACATATAATTTCTGATGGTACCTTATCGAGGTTGCAGCTTTCTTTAACATGCAAAATGTGTTCTGTTGAATTTATCTTTAGGTACCGTTTGATGGCGTGGGTGGTCTTTCTGACCACATTTCAGCCTTAAAAGAGATGGTCATTTTTCCCTTGCTTTACCCAGAAGTCTTTGAGAGATCCAAAATTCAGCCTCCAAGGTAACAGACATTGTTTAAAACGAGAAGTTCTAACTCACCCGTTTTCAGGAGAATATTCAACAGAGGTATCAATACGTTACCATGCTTCAAAATTTTCAGCAGTGGTGATGGGGTTTTTTGGCAGTAGTAAAGTAATTTCTTAAAAACGGATAGCATATATATATGTTCAAAGGATGTACAAGTCAACTTGATTAGTTAATAAGCAGGAAGGAAGCATCTACTGGTAGTCAACTGTAATTTGTTGCTTGGAAGTCCAGTTCTCTCTCCCACCGACCCTTTTTTTTTTTTTCCAGTGCTCAAGTATCAATTTTACAATTGATAGGACTTGCAGCTAGAACCTTGCAATGTTTGTTGTGCTTGGGCTAAAATAAGAATCTGTCCACTTCTTAGACAGCTAAAGTAGTTCTGCATTATGGAATGAAATCATTAGAGATTTGTTAGCTTTATATATTTTTGGTCAGCAAAACTCCATCATGGTATATTGAAATACGACTTTCAATTCCTTGCTTTCAGTAACTCTGAAAGTATTACAAATAATGACAAGAAGATCTTTCAGCGTTTTGCTGCTTTATTCATTGAAATCCTTTTTGAAACAGCAGTGTATTGGCTTTTCGAGTTGATGGCTGTATTTAATCTGGAAATGCAGAGTACCCTCCCAGCTTTAGACTTCCTCCTCATTTCTCATAAGCAATGGATGGTCTGGGACACCAAATCCAGTAACTTAAAGCTTTTTAAGGGAGAATGAAATGTTTTACTATCAAACCTTGCCTTTTGTGCAAATAAGAATGAATATGCAGTGTATCACTGAAGAATGACCTGGTGATTCATAAGTTAGCCCAATCTCAGATTCTGCACTGAAGTTTGTTCTTGTTTGGCTCCGCTGTGCTGTAAACACCCCTGTTAGTTTGTCAGCCGTTTTGGAAGTGTCCTTCTGGGACACTACGATCTTTCCTCGAGGTTTTGTACGTCTGCGTTATTCTCTTTTTATTCATTTCATTTACTGCCTTGTTGAATTGTGTAGGAACACAAAAGTTCCGTCTGTTTTGACTTTTCTCCCACATCAGCTGTTACTGCTGTATTCTACATGAAGTGTTTTGGTTCGGACAGTTGTGTGTTTTAGGGATGGGGGTTATAATAGGTACTTTTCCGTGATGTTTTTTTTCTTATGTGAATCTTCTTTTTTTAATTGCAGAGGCTGTCTATTCTATGGTCCACCAGGGACTGGAAAGACACTGGTTGCTCGGGCACTTGCTAATGCATGTAGCCAAGGTGACAGGAGAATAGCCTTTTTTGCGAGAAATGGTGCTGACTGCCTGAGGAAATGGCTGGGGGAATCTGAGCAACGGCTTCGTTTATTATTTGATCAGGTAAGGTTGAAATGCGCCGTGTGTTCTGAGTTGTAACTGTAATTTTCCGTGGTCAGTATTTTTAAGAAGAACTCACTCCTTTTTGTGTTTTGTCAGTTCCTGTCACTGAAATGGGTTTGTCAGTGTTTCCCTTTTCAGTGGGTTTTTTAGGGGCTTGAAATCTCGAGATGTATTGGGAAAGGTTAATAAAACAAATGAGAAAACCCTCACAAAGCAAACACCACCCTCGTCCCCCCCCCAAAAAAAAGAAACAAAACCAAACAACAAAGCACCACAACCCAGCCACAAAAAGAGGTTGCAAGAGGCAAGAGATGGTGGCTTTAGATCAGAGGGAAACAGATGCAAGCTGGAAGCGTGGTCATTTATATTCATAACGGAAGCTTGCTTCCAGAACCTGTAGTTGAATTAAGTCCCGTCTCTGTTCTCAGTGGTTGCCAAATAGCGGTAAAAACTACTGGTATGATTTGTTTCCTGTTCCCCAGTCTCAGTGGGTTGACAGAGGCTGCTGTCTTCTGTTACTCGTGCCACTTACTCCATTAGCTTCATTAGTAGAGGTCCCTGGTGCTGTTCTGAAAAATCTAGTTCCAGCGACTTTCCAACGATAACATTTTTCACGCATTTTTCTCTTTAAAATAGTGCTGGTTTACTTATGTCAATATTCCTGTGTTATCATTCTAGGCCTACCAGATGCGACCTTCAATTATTTTCTTTGATGAGATAGACGGTCTTGCTCCTGCGTGGTCCAGTAAGCAAGACCAAGCTTATAGGTAAAACATTTTTTTATCTACATAGGAGCTGCTTGATCTTTGTGAAAAGAAGAGCACAACCTGTTTAACTTTATGTGACACATTCATTTGTCCTGAAAACTAGTAATTCAATGCTATGAAATTCCAGATGATTTTTAAACAAGAATTGAAAACAATTCATAAGCCTGATATCAGCACAAGGCCTGTGTTACCTTATCTCTTTTTTTATGTCTTAAAAATGAGTCTTTCGCTGCTTAGCATCTCATCAATCAAAGCTTGTCCTTTTTGAGTGATCATTGGAGAAGGTCACGTAGAACGTAACAAAATTTACTAAACAAATGAATGAAAATTATATTTTCCTGTTAGCTCTATTGTATCCACACTTCTGGCGCTTATGGACGGCTTAGGCAGCAGAGGAGAGATTGTGGTAATCGGAGCCACCAACAGACTGGACTCTATAGATCCTGCTTTACGAAGACCTGGACGCTTTGATCGAGAGTTCCTCTTCAGCTTGCCAAACAAAGAGGTCAGAACTTCAACTCGGCGTTAATGCTAATGTGGCAAAGTCCGTCTTTATAACAAAACCACATAACAGTGCAACACCACAGAGCAGTTCAAGTCAAAATCAGTATTGTACAACTTGGACAGAAGCGGGTATCTGGAGAGGCTGTGCTGTACTGTGGAGGGCAGATCTGGTACTGAATGTATATGATTAAGACGATTTCAACAAGTAGTCAGTTGTAGGATTAGTTTTGGTTTCACTGGGACCGGACAAGAAAATGGCATGCTGCTAGCCATTGAAATGTTTAAGGAGGAAAATCTGCATTAGCCGTAAATTACTGCTACCTCATCTTGAAAATGAAAGAAATGGTGTGCACGCGGGAATTTCTTTTTGCTGACAAAAACTTTTATCAAGGCTGGTGCTGGAGCGAATTAAGGTTTTTCATTCCCAAAGCGGTTCGTGTTTGCTTACTTATTTAATCCCCTTAGGCACGTTCATCCTGAAGCGCTCTTGCCCCAGTTGTTGGTTTATGAATAGATAGTGGATGTACCTGTGTTGGATTGTTCCCAGGCTGGGTGTCCTGGGAGAGAATACCTATAAGTATTTTGGGATCTGATGTTTTTACTGGTACTTAGTAACAGGGACTTGAACAGCGATGTGAAGTACACTGCCCAGGTGCAGGGCTTGGGAAGCTTCGAGTTCAATGGCAATAGCTAAGCAAGGAAAACCAGGTGTACAGGAACCAAAAAATATTGGAGGGGGAAGGTAGTGTGCAAAACTGGAACCCTGTTCTTGTGTTTTTTCTCTGGCTATCACTGATATTTCCTTTTCTTTTATTCACACCTTTTGGAAAAAGGATAAAATGCGTATTGGATTGGAGGCTAGTAAAAGTGCCCTAAACAGTGTATAAACATTTGCCTACAGTTTTAATCTGCTTTCAGAAACAGGAGGGGAGATGCCGTGAAACAGATCTAGTACGTGATTCCCTGCTGTGGAAGAATTCTAGAAATCTGCCGTAATTAATCTGTGTACCCGGCAATACTTAAATGACAGTCTTGCTAAGATGAGAGACGAGGACAGACAACGTTTGACATTTTCTGGATCAGTGACAGTCTTTGAGTCACAATTGTTATTCTTTAGAGTAACTGTAGCAATTTGAAACTTAGTGCTAGGACTGCTTTCCTGGAATGAACTGGCAGAAAAGCAAATGTGCTGAACTAATGAGACCGTCACCATGAAATTTTGCTACATTTGAGAGAATTTGCTTTGCTCAAGAATCTCTGATTGCAGATAATTTTTTTTACTACAGTCTTTTCCTCAGGACCATTAGGTCTCATACTTGCGGAAACTGATTTTTTTATGGAAGCTATAAATGCCTTTTATTTCACTGCAGCCCCCCAGAAAGAGTTTAATGGAACAAGCTGAGAATTGTTAAATTTTCTGCTTGAAAAAGCAGAGAGCATATTGAGTGAACTTCAAAATACTTAAAAGTTTCGCAGATAAGAAAAGTATTTGTATTAATGTGAGGAGTTTTGGGGTTTTGTGTTGTAGGTTTTTTGGTTTTGTGGGTTTTTTTGTTTGTTTGTTTTTCTTTTTTTTTGTTTTTTTTTTTTAAGAGAAAACTTTGGACAAACTAAAACACAACCATTTTGTTTCCAGGCTAGAAAAGAGATTTTCAAGATTCACACACGAGACTGGACCCCTAAGCCATCGGACATGTTGCTGGAGGAGCTAGCTGAAAAATGTGTTGGTAAGCTTGAAAACAAAGCGAGTTACTGTATGTAACTGAGTCCTAAGGAATCTGAGCTTGTAGCAGGCAGTACCCGAGCTCTTGTGTCTTGCTGCAGAGCGAGGCAGTGAGGCAGCTGGCACCCCTTGGGACCAAACAAAGTTAGATGCTTCTTTTAATTTTCTTGTTGTCTCTCAGAACATTGAATGGGTTTTGGGCATCTTCCTCGGGAGTAAAGTTTTGATTAGGAGGCTGCTTCATAAGCGCAGGATATCAGGCTGCGAGCCACCTAACAAAATTCCTCTGCAGTGCAGTAACTCTTTAAATTCTCTCTTAACTTGTTAATTTTTGGCTGCATACAAAGTCTTTCATTGTTGCACTTTGGAAGCCTGAGACTGACGTAACATTTGACTCTTGTTTTGTTTATTAGGATACTGCGGTGCTGATATTAAATCCTTATGTGCTGAAGCTGTCGTCTGCGCTTTGCGCCGCTGCTATCCTCAGATCTACACAAGTAGCGAGAAACTGCAGTTAGATATTGCTTCCCTTAAAGTAACAGCACGGGATTTTGTCATGGCTATGCAGAAGACTGTTCCAGCTTCACAGAGGGCTGTGGCTTCACCTGGGCGAGCGCTATCCCCTATTTCAAAACCGCTGCTTGAAAATTCACTAGCAAGAATTCTACAAGCCTTGCGGAGAGTATTTCCCCACGCAGCGCTTGCACTAAAGAAGGACCAACAGCAAGGTATAACAGTAACGTCCACTTCTTCAAAATTCTGCTAAAGCAAAAACTTCTGATCTGTGCAATCAGCATACACAAACCTCTCAAACTTAATGACAGTAGCATTTGATAATACGCCTGTGCACACCTCTTTTTCAGGCATATCGTGCATAGTTTTTATTCTGGATTCTAAACTGAAGTGCTGGATTGGAGCTGTGAATGACTTGCAATAAGCAGTAGAGAACTATGCGTTCCCTACTACAGCACCCTGTTTCTGATAGAAGCTAACATCATGCTTAGCATTTGTAGAGGTGGATCTAAGGTTTAATGTATGAGGCACCTCTCAAAATAAATGTTTAGATGGGGGGGAAGGGCGTTTTTGCATGAATGCTTCTAATTCCCGTCTGAAGAACGTCAGGATCGCAATACAAGTACAAGGGGGTCAAGATGAATCCTGTTTTAGCTATCGTGATTTTTAACCATAGTCTCTTAATTTTAAACGTTTGTGGATCACGCCATACACTTGCGCGTGAGATCAGAATGTTTTAGTAGTGTATACTTTGGGGCTTGGCTTGCATCGCATGTGTGAGCTCGCACTCCTGACTGCCTCAGCCCTGATCGGGTTTATTGGTGACAGCAAATAAATTGATAAACTCCCTCCACTGCTGATTAATGAAGATCCATGAATAGTTAGTTCTTATGCTAATCCCTGGAGAATATTTTACCAGTATTACTCCCAGTAGAGCTGGTAGATGATTTGCATTGGTAAAACAGAGGTAGAAACCCACCAACAAAAGAAAAGCAGAGAGGCTAAGGGATTGGCAATTGCACCTCCTCTCTGTTGTCCGCCTTCCATTAGCTCCTCCTTTGGTGATCTTTGAGGAGCCTTATTTAGAAGATGGGTTGGTCTGTATATTCTGACTCACTAGTCGTAGACAAATGGAAGTCTGTGGCCATGGCATTCACTTAATTTCCTCACATCTGGTGGGGGAAACCTGCTCCAGAAAGAAGTGGCCTTGTTGGGTTTTTCAGGTGTCTATGAGCTAGAGAAGTTGTTCCTAATCATCTTCATTCTAAGGACAAAACCCTCACAAGTTTTCACCAACAGAGAGGTATACCTTATGCAAATCCTGGGACTTAGGACAGCTTTGCAGGGACTTGTGCGACCTCCTTAGGTCTGTGGTAGGATGAACTCTTCAGGAAATAGCACTCAGCGTTTGCCCTCAAATGAAGAAATACAAGGGGTTTCCAGCACTCATTTAGAGGCTGTGTTAATGCGAGAGGGAGATACGGACCATTCAGGAGAGTTAACAAACCTCTCTTGTCTTTCAGACAGTTTAAGTCATATTTTAAGAAATGATGCGATTGACAGTGATGATGAATCACCATCAATCTTTGAAGATAAGCCAACACATAAAACGCCTGGTAGGCAAAAGGAAAGATTCCTCAGTTTTAGCAGGTAAATATTTGTCCCCTTTATGTTTACATTTTTAAGATGGCTGGGTCTGTAAACAGTTCTGACGTGAGGGGTGGCAGATGAAGGAGTGAAATGTGGGTGGGGGATGTATAATATTTGCAAGAAGCGACTGGGAAGATCCATCTGGGTACTAATGTTCTAATGGAATACACTGCCGTAACCCATGAAACTGAATGGCCCAGCCCTCTTCTTCCTAAGTTGAAGTGAGCCATACGCTATTAGAACGTGTTGATTTAATCCATGGTATTCCTTGAAAGAGTCAAAACCAAAGAAATGTGCTGTCTGTCCTTTTAATGAAAAAAACAGTATGGATTTGTGTAGCCATCTTTTGCCTTTCTACCTTCCAAGATTGTTTAACTAGTAGCGAATTACGTAGCAGAAGCAAAATTGAGAAATGGTTTGTTAAAACACTGTGAGTGCGGCGGGCGGCAAGGAAGGCACAGACTCTGAGATGGAGGATGCAAGGGCCTGAAGCCGAAAGGCCTAAGGCTTTTTATTGTTATTCTACTACCCTGTTTAACTGCTACAATGCAGGAGCCAGACTATGCCGTTCAAGATAACATCAACATTCACACACTAAGCACTCATCACCCATTCTGGGCTCAAAACATCAACAACCATTCCCTGTTTTCAGCTCTGTGTTCAGAACTGACCTTCAACACATGTTTACTTCTTTCATGCCTCAAAAGGCCCTGTGAACTGGTCTCGGCTCCTCTATCTTAGAAGCAAGCAAAACCTATTCTCAGTGCAGTGGTCCCAAGCAAATCTTCTGCTCCCCAAGTAAAGCACAGCTGTTTGCAGGCCGAGGGTCTTCCACATGTGAGAAAAACTTAAAGGTACAAAATGCAGACATTGGTTAACCTGATAAGTTTATGTTAATCTTTTGGCATCTTAACGTGGAAGTCATCTAAGCCAACAGTTGAAAAAACAGATTGTTGTCGTCACTGTTGGCTCAATTTCTATTGCTGTGTTGTCCAGAAAATCTTCTGACCTGCTGATCTTGATTAGGTCTCTAGGATCTTTGATTTCAGTCAGTACAACAGTACAACAGTGTTGTGGCGGAAACAAGAAATGCTCTTCACAAATGTGTTTCATGCCAGTAAAGCAAGATTGCTAGGAAATTAATACGCAATTCAAAGATGAAACAATGAGAATGACTGGATAAAATAAATAGAAATCTCATCTGTATTTAGTGTACTGCTGTAATTTAACCAATCCAATTGTGTACTTCTTCAGATACAGCTAATGTGTTTCAGTGCCCACGTTCAGTTTTTTCCTAGAAATGTTGTTCTGCTCCTTCCTTCCCACCATCTCCACGAGCTATGGCCAAGTTTCAGCTAAACTTGACAGATGTAGAGACCTCACTGTTACTTAAACTCAAGACTTAACTGAAAATTAGTGTGTACAGGCGGTGAAGAGATGCAGATTGGTGTGTGCTGAGAGAGAGAGAGAGAGAGTTGTTATTCTCCCCCATATCAGGTTCCCAACCCGTTGTGGTGTGTGTATGTAGCTGGGCAGTACCCCTGTGTGATTTAAGAGCTGTTACTTAACCCAGCCAAACAAACAACAGACATGCTGGGGATTGACAGGGTTTCTTAGGGGAGGTATGGTACAAGTTTGTAAGAAAATGGGCTTTGATAGTCTTCCTGATCACAGACCGGCTTATTATTTGCTGGAATATGGAGAGTATTTACAAAAAAAAATAAAAGTGTATAGGAAAATAATTTTTAACATCTGTGTGCCTATTCGTCACTTCATTTTTAAACTTGTTTTCTTCTTATTGTTCTAGAAATGTGTATGACCAGCCAACATCTTGCAGGCCACGGTTCTTACTAGTTGGAGAGCCAGGATATGGGCAAGCTTCTCATTTGGCACCTGCAGTAATACATGCCCTGGAAAAGTTTCCAGTTTATACACTAGAAGCATTGGTTTTGTTCACTAGCATCACATCGCCAGCAGAAATGTGTGCGCAGGTATCCTCTTTCTCTTTAATCTCATAGGATTCATGACCTGTATAGAAACTAGTAAAGTAAGCAAAATGAAGTGTTAACGGAGGTGTCCCGGTTTGAATGTGCCGATAGGTTTACTTCTGTTTGAAAATCCACTTTTCTTCTAATGAAACAGTGAGGATGTTGCTAGCAGCTCAGAAAGCTGGGAGGTGCTGCTAATAAACCCCTCTTTATGGCAAGAAATCCTGCACATCTCAGTGGGATCATTGCTTCTAAGACTCTGTGCTCCCCGTAGATGGCTCTGCATCAGCCTGACTGCGTGTCGTGCGCTTTTTGTAGCCTTCTTTTTTATTATATTTGTAAGGCAATCAAGGTTTTGGAAAAAGCAGTGTTTCTTTTTTTTTTTTACATATACATATGCAGCTTCTACTGCTGCAGTATATGCAGTAAAAGCATTAAAGTTCGTGGAACGCTTACATTTGTACACCGGTATGCTTTCATTAACTAAGAAAATTAAATATAAGCAGATTTAGTGCTGTTTTCCTTTTTACTTTTAGGCATGAAATCCATTGCGTTGTTTGGCAT
Source organism: Nyctibius grandis (assembly GCF_013368605.1). Lineage (NCBI taxonomy): Eukaryota > Metazoa > Chordata > Aves > Nyctibiiformes > Nyctibiidae > Nyctibius > Nyctibius grandis. The sequence continues at coordinate 14,981 of NW_027167609.1, forward strand.
CACTCTATTAAAATATTTTTGACCTTTAGTAGCAGCCTTTGAGAGCTGTACAAGTAAGGACAGACCCATTACGTGACTGGGTACTCCTTTGTCACGTAAGAGGAACAAATCCTTTTTTCTGATGTGATGGTGGCATCTGCGGTCATGTAACTACCACGCCTAGTCACTGCCTGGACATACCACGTGTGCTTCCCATCTTGTGATGGGAACTCCCAGAATACTGATAATCTGAAAGGGTGCACAGAGAAATTTGTCGTGGGAAAGGACTGTTGCCACTTCCTTCATGCGGTAGATGCACGTCCTCTTCTGTGACTGAGGAACCATCTGTAGGCAATGGCTTGTGATCTTCCAAAGCACGTCATCTGGTCTGGTGGATCCTTTGGTAATAAGGAGGGGCTGTGAGTAATTTAGCAGTTCAGGCAGGCTGAAGACTGGTCACCTCTTCTAAAATATACTTGAAATTATCAATTGTAACCAGGCTTCTTTCACAGTGTCAGCCCTCATCTTTTCACACAGGTCTTTGTTTGTTCAGACTGTGCTCCAGACTGACTTGGATATGTGCCCACTCTGAACTGAAAATGGTGTAGTCGCAGTCGTGTATCGTTTTACCGAGACAAATACATCTTGCTGAAGGGCGAGTCTTGTTTTTTCAGGCACACCAGGACACCAGCCGAGTTGTGAGGCTCTTTAGGAGTTCTCTTACACCTAAGTAGTTTTGAAGTCGGGCAGAGACTCAGATCTGTTTCTGTCTGCATAGCAATGTCTGTACTTGAGCCAAAGTGAAAATTTTACCTTATTGTTAAGGTGGTGTTCTTTGTTTTGATGTTTGGGCTTCATATACTCCTATGTCATAAGATAGTTTGAGTGATACGTAGTTATTTATTAGCCTGTTCTACGTGGTTTAGTTTTCTTATCCAAGCTTTCATTTTGCCAGTTGATGCGAGAAGCTCAAAGAACAGCACCAAGCATAATTTATATCCCACGTATCCATTTGTGGTGCGAGGCTGTTGGACCTACAGTGAACGCTACTTTTACAACACTACTGCAGAACATGCCAGCATTTGCTCCGGTTTTGCTGCTTGCAACATCTGATGTGTGTCATGCAGATCTCCCAGAAGAGGTATTTCTTTCTGTTGATACTTTCCTTACTTTTTTGTTCCATTTCTTGTTAATTTATAAATCCTGTAAGCGTTGGAGTACTGTGCACTCTTAGGCACATTCATCCTGTTATTACCCAGGCACCGTAAGCAGGTCTCTTAAAAATTTACTTAGACAAAACGGTGCTGAAAGCATTTGTCTAAAGTGTTTTCTGAGTAAAGAGACGGACTTTGACCCAACTTTTTCCCCCTTCTCACACACTCATGCTTATTAGACAGATGCATAAATTTACTTCAGACAGTAATTCCAGTGACTTGAAGATGGTTAGTTATGTACTTGGTCAACAATATATGGTGCTTGAAATGTAAATGGGAAAAAGATATTTTTACTGAAAAGTGCAAGACATTTTTACTATTCAATATATTCATTAATGACTTGGATGAGGGAATAGAGTGCACTGTCAGCAAGTTTGCTGATGACTCCAAACTGGGAGGAGTGGCTGATACACCAGAAGGCTGTGCTGCCATTCAGAGAGACCTAGAAAGGCTGGAGAGTTGGGCGGGGAGAAATTCAACGAAATATAACAAGGGCAAGCATAGTGTCCTGCATCTGGGCAAGAACAACCCCATGTATGAGTATAAGTTGGGGATAGACCTGTTGGAGAGCAGCATAGGGGAAAGGGACCTGGGGGTCTTAGTGGACAGCAGGATGACCATGAGCCAGCAGTGTGCCCTTGTGGCCAAGAAGGCCAATGGCATCCTGGGGTGTATTAGAAGGGGTGTGGTCAGCAGGTCGAGAGAGGTTCTCCTCCCCCTCTACTCTGCCCTGGTGAGGCTGCATCTGGAATATTGTGTCCAGTTCTGGGCCCCTCAGTTCAAGGACAGGGAACTGCTAGAGAGAGTCCAGCGCAGAGCCACGAAGATGATTAAGGGGGTGGAACATCTGCCTTATGAGGAGAGGCTGAGGGAGCTGGGTCTCTTTAGCTTGGAGAAGAGGAGACTGAGGGATGACCTCATTAATGTTTATAAATATGTAAAGGGCAAGTGTCATGAGGATGGAACCAGGTTCTTCTCAGTGACATCCATTGACAGAACAAGGGGCAACGAGTGCAAGATGGAGCACAGGAGGTTTCACATAAATATGAGGAAAAACTTCTTTACAATGAGAGTAACTGAACACTGGAACAGGCTGCCCAGAGAGGTTGTGGAGTCTCCTTCTCTGGAGACATTCGAAACCTGCCTGGACGCGTTCCTGTGTGATATGATGTAGGTAATCCTGCTCCGGCAGGCGGATTGGACTAAATGATCTTTCGAGGTCCCTTCCAATCCCTAACATTCTGTGATTCTGTAATTTTAACAGGAAAAGTATGGTGGTCATACTGTTAATGATGGAATGTAATTTCAAATTTAAAATCTTTACTAAAAATTTCAATTCCTTTCTTTATATAGGTGAAAGGATTACAAATTAGAAACCTAAGTTCCAACTTTTGTTTAAGTAACTTGGAAATCAATTTTTTAGTTGTATTCCCTAACAGAATTCAGTAAGAACACATGCTTAGCTTTCTAGTCATCTGAGAGTGTGCATTAAAGGAAGGTGTTCAAAATGTGAATATGCTGCTCTGATTATTTTGTCTCAGCTGGGGGGAGGGGGATTTACCTAGGTGTGTTGATCATCAAAGGCTTTGAAAGGGCTTAACTTTCTATGGAAGTTTTTATACTGTTAATAAATTACTTCTAAAATAAGTATTGAAATTCCTTCCACACCTTTTGGTAGTAGAGATTGAAAAATGGAGTAAAACTTGGAAGTATGCCAGACACCTCATTTAAAAAAAAAAAAGAAAAAAACAAACCCCACACCTTACCAAAAAGCCTGCACTTGTCTCCTGAACCCTGCCTGTTCCCTCTATAGCTGCCATCCAGATTCTAACTGAAGGAGAGCGAGGCAGGTAAATATGAAATAAGCAGTCTTGGAGGTGGTGAATGTCACGACTTTATCAGTGTATCATATGGTCCCTTCATTGAGCTTTAATTCTAAAGGTGTTCCTAGAGAAGATATTTTAATTTGCCGTGCTAACCTGTGAAAGTCTAGCCTTTTAAGGCCAAGAAGATAACTTTTCACAGTTGTTCTTATCTAGATGATTATTCAGTTTAATTTAGAAAGGTACTCATCTTTTTTTTGGAATAGAATATGAATTTGCATGGCCTTATATCTGAAATATCTTCTCACGCTTTAGATAAAAGAATTGTTTAATAATGATTGCGAAGAAGTTTTCGAAGTCCCGTTGCCTAATATGGAAGAAAGAAGAACATTTTTTGAGGACTTAATTGTAAATCAAGCAGCTAAACTTCCTGCATCAGAAAACAGCCCAGGTGAGGATATTCTACATAGAAAACTTTGCTAACTGTAAGTTAATAGCTCTACAGTATCTGGTGGTAACTTTCTTTCAATAATTTTTCATATGCTTGTATTTGAGTACCATAAATGGACTCAAAGTTTCTGATGAAATTAAGCTCGGCGGCCATTGGAAGTACTGCCTGTAGCACCGCCGCCTAAGACACTGGCCTTGATGACCCAGCTGACATTTAATGGCTCCTCAATAGCTACCTGGTGAAGTCAAAAATGTTGTACGTGTCAGTTTCTGAATACTCAAACGAGTTTTTAGTTATATGAAACAGTATTTTTCCCTTCCCTGCACTGATAATAGCTAAAATCTATTGCCACCTCTTACTGTGATTTCCAAGTGAAGGGGGAAAAGGGAAAAAAATAGGGGAGCGATAATGATAGATGTGTAAAGGAAAGATCATTATTTCCTTACTTTTCCTGTGAAAAGGACACAAAAGGACAAAGGGACTTGGGTTTCTTTCAGTTAAAGCGCAAGACACGGTGTGAAGTTTCCTGGTCTCACTGGCATGCCTGGGAATTCTGCCATTGACTTCACCCGTATGCTTTGTGCAGTACTCTGTGAATACAAAGAGTGGTGGGTTTTTCTGGAAGGCAAAAATGCAAAGTGTGTTTTAACCACCACTAAATGAATCAGAAAGCAGATGAGGTGTAAGTCTTTACGGACAATTTTTTCTCCAGCAGATATTCCCTTAAAATTGTCTCTTTTAACTCTGCCCAACACGTGTTTAGCTTTTGAAGTTTACAGCTTTATAAAAGATTTGAAGAAGGGCTCATCTCCAAACACTTTTCTGTTGTTCCAGAAGACCAAAATGAAGTAGAGAGGGATGAAGAGTCCCCAGAAAAACAAAATGGTAAGTGAAAGGTCAAACAGGTCATGTAGCTCCTATTTCTTCCTGAGAAGGATGACACTATTCATTAGGTTTTAGCCTTCTTTCATTCCATTCTGTTATTCCTGTGGTAGCTCTCTGAAATCAGCACACAGTGTTTCTGGCATAATGATGCTGCCCCTCTAGTTATGCTAGCCAAACTCATGTTTTTCTACAGCTGCTGTTTTTTTGATTCTGAATGTTGTTTTTCAAGTGGTACCTAATTGAAAAACACTCGTTGACTTTCTCTTATTGTATGAGTATCTTCCCAGTAACGAGCAGCGTTAAGTTAAAAAGCTGTACTCCAAGCAGTGTGGACCCAGAGTCACACGTGGAATAGGAGACTTATGTCCTAACATTTGCAGTGTAAGATGTGTTTCAAAACCTAAATTACTTTGCAGTTTTACCGTGCAGTGCTGTAATGGCAACATGACTATGTTTTTTTTCCTGTGTTTACCCTGCCTTTTTCTCTAGTGCTTTTTATTTGTGTCTGAATTTCTAATTTTAATGGAGCGGTGACTTTTGCCAGAAAGAAAGTAAAAGTCAAGCATTTCTCAGTGAAAACATGGTAACAGTTCAGTCTCTGTCATTGCAGACAGACACACTATTCCAGGTACAGGATACTTCACTGATACTGTGTTCTAGATAAACAGAAATCCTGACTTAAGAAATTTTGTGTCTTTCCAGATTCGGGGCTACACCTTGTGACTCGTGCAAGACGTTCTCGGCTGGAAGAGCAACGGGTGACAGGCGTCGAAAAAGCAACGGAAATTCTCACACAGCCAGTGATTGTGGATTACTGTGAGCTCCAAGTAAGTCTAATTTCAATTTTGTTCATACTGAAGTAGGATATTTTCTTGCTTACGTGCACAGTTGTAAATTAAGTCAGCTGTTAACCAATGCCAATTAAAACAATTTACAGGAAGGATATATCGCTTGTGAAATAATTCAACCTGTAACGGACTATGACTGCTGTGTTTCCGCACCTGGTGTAGACGGCTGTTCTTGCTTTTGGTGAACTGAATTTTAGGTGACTTGGTTCTCTTCCTCATTTCTAATTTAAAAGGGCCTGTTGAATTTTAAAATAGCCCGCTGACAACCTGCTAGTACTGTTGGTTATTAATGTCTTAAGAGTTTTCCTGATGGATTTGGGGGTTTTGTTTTGGGTTTTTTTGCACGTTTTCGATTATTAGGAACCCAAAAAGGACCTTTATTTCTAGCAGTGATGAGTTTAAACCTTAAGTTAACAGGTTCACATCAAGCTCATCATGGAAAAAGTATTAATACCTACTTTTCTGAATCTCTTTCAAAATCCAGTGTTAAAATGCAGCATTCACACAGTTACAGTGTTGTAAGGGTTTTCCAGTCCCTCGCAGGAGGCAAGTTGCTATCCTAGGCGAGAGTTGGGGAAAGGGTTAAAACTGGGCCTAGCTGCAGGGTGCAAAAGAGGTTCCTTTGCATGAATTGGAGAGGGTGGAACAAGGACCTGATCTTCAGGGGATACTGCAGTGAGGAAAACTAGGAAAATTGCTGGGTTGGAGTCCTGGACGTAGGCCAGTGCAGAGGAGGGCTGCTGTTCACCTGCCGTGATGAGAGAGGGAGTATTACATGGATGTTTCCCCTATGTGGGGAGAATGTGACCAGACAGGAATCCCCTTTGGTGAAGCGGCTTGTCGACACAACTTCTGTCCCATTTTTAAGCTGTGACCTAATTTGTAGAGATGAAACTGACTTTTTAAAGCTGGCTTCCTAAGGAAGCAGGTTTCAGGGGGTTTTGTTGTTCATGTCTGCCTGTGTACGTAGAGAAGCCCCACAGGGTTTTCCTAGAGTCAGGGTGCTAACAGCGTGTGTTCGGAAGTTATTGCCCACTGGAAACGGTATGGTAGAGCCCTTCTATGTGTTTCAGCTTATATATGTTTCAGCTATGAGGAGAGCTACAGTCGTGAAATGTGTCTTCTAGAAAACTTGTTTCGTTAACATGGGTGCCATTGGAACTAGCTGCTCATACCAGAGCGCCTCTTTGGAACTCAAGTGCGGTGAATCAATCGCTCTCATGAGACCCCACCTGGAGTACTGCGTTCAGCTCTGGGGCCCCCAACAGAAGAAGGACATGGAGCTGTTGGAACGAGTCCAGAGGAGGGCCACGAAGATGATGAGAGGGCTGGAGCAGCTCTCCTATGAAGACGGGCTGAGAGAGTTGGGGCTCTTCAGCCTGGAGAAGAGAAGGCTCCGAGGAGACCTCACAGCAGCCTTCCAGTACCTGAAGGGGGCCTCCAGGAAAGCGGGAGAGGGCCTTTTTACAAGGGCACGTAGCGATAGGACAAAGGGTAATGGTTTTAAACTGAAAGAGGGTAGATTTAGATTAGATATTAGGAAGAAATTCTTTACTGTGAGGGTAGTGAGACACTGGAAGAGGTTGCCCGGAGAAGTTGTGGATGCCCCCTCCCTGGCAGTGTTCAAGGCCAGATTGGATGAGGCTTTGAGCAACCTGGTCTAGTGGAAAGGTGTCCCTGCCTGTGGCAGGGGGTTGGAACTAGATGATCTTTAGGGTCCCTTCCCACCCAAACCATTCTATGATTCTATGAATAAGCTAGGTGGACCTCCCAAATGTAGCTGCTTTGTTTTGTTTGGGGTTTTTTTTGTTCGTTCATTTGCTTGGTAATAGGCCTAGAACTTTGTGATGATGTAGAGGAGCATGCAGTCATCTACGTGGCAGCGGTTAGAAATAGTTTCACAGGGGACGTTGACCATACACCTCTGTCACATCCTACCTTTTCTGTTTTCAGCAGCTGAAAGCACTCTGCATCGGTTTTGTGTGTCTTATCTGCATGTTGTACAGAATGAAGTTGAGGGGAATGCTCAAATTTTGTGCTGGCTGACCCGAGGGAGGCAGAGTTTGATGAAGGGCGGTTGGGAGGCAGTCCTATTTTCATTTGGTATGGCTGCTCTCTTAAGCTACATCTTCACAGCCTCACCCGACACACAGTTCCTAAACAGCCGCAGCAGTGGCAGAAGGTGCTGCCACTAGCTTGGTACTGCTGCTTTCCCAGAGAGTATCACATTTCCATCTCTGGTAACAGAAGCAACTGTGTGAGAGGTTGGTAACCTGCTACAGGCCGAGTGACCCTGCTGGTTGATCCGCTCTGCAGTTTAAAGGCAGGAGCTAACTGATCTAACTTTGCTTCCGGATCTGCTTCAGACACTCGAGCAGTGTGTTCTGCCAGCAGAGCTGCAGGCATGGTACGCGTTCAGCTAATGGGTAAAGGTGAGCACCTAAGGATGCTTCCGTTGCCAGCTGGCACAGCTGTATCGAGAATATCTGTAGCCTGGCTTCCAAAGGCCCATTTTACAGTGCCCTGCATTGCAGCAACGTTTTCTCTAATGAAATGCGACAGTGGGTTTGCTGTAGCAGCCACTCTTCGGCAAAATGGATCGTGTCATTCCCTGCTGTTCTGGAAGCAGCTGATTCGCAATTTTGATCGTCGCTGTAATAGATCGATCAGTAATAAAATATTGTCTGAAATGTAAGCCTTCCTTTTCTCTGAAGTACGAAAAATTACCTCATTTTCTCCAGTTAAATCTTGTGAGCTATTTAATCTGGTCTCTAAAGTGTCACTCATTTTATTTAACAAGGTAAGACAGCAGGATGTCACTTGTGTTGTTATTGTTTAGCTTCTGAAAACATAAAGAGCCTATGCAAAGGATCTGGCACTATTCTAAACTTGCCGTTTCCTTTTTCTTTTCCTTCAGCAACTGTTGCATTTTGTCACTGTGATAACTGAGAACTTCAATGTATTCGCTTTGGAAAAACTACATACTCTTCTCAGCCAGTGCATTTACCAGCATCGGGAGGATTACAACAAAACCGAATTAGTGAAGGTAATTTTTTTTTGTAGCACTTTCTATCACTGTCACGCATTTGTGTGTTATGCAGGCGTATGTGTGCACTCTGGACATCACGCTTATTTAGCATGACTCTTTACTGCTTAGTTGCCTGCGTTACAAGACTTTCTCATTTCAGTCTGGAAAACTTTTGTCCCTATTGCAAAACCATTGTTGTATTTGGCATAATTGTTGGCAGTTGCAGCAGGAAAGGGCTTGCACTTGAAGACAATGGGTCCACCCACACAGCCCTCTCAAAGCAGTTAACCGCAGTCTGTCAATAGTCCTTCTCCAGAACCTTTTTAAGGGTGGGTGGGGGGCTATGAAAGGAGGGCGCTTTTCTCAGTCTGTCACTTCCTCTCTCTCCCCTTACAGGCAGTCAGACGTGGCAATACTTCGTATAGTAGTCATTCTAATCTTGAAAAGAAATGAAGTAGGAAACATAACAAGAGGTTGAGACTTTTCTCTAGTCTCGCCATAATCCCTTCTTAACTAGCATGGCTCGAGCATCTGTAGTTTGACGTAAGGGGAGATTTCTGCCTGTGCCAGTTTAATGCTCATGAGTCAAATTCTCAGATCTCTTTGTGTAAGGGAGGATTTCTGAGTTGTTGGAACTCAACAAAAATTTTCCAGAGGCACCCATGGTCCCAGTCAGATATTCCCGATATTGAGTCGATTTAGATAGGCTGCATCTTCAGTCTTCAGATTCACCGTCTGTGAATCCAGTTGTCTTTGAGATGCTTGTGCCCAAGAATAGATAAAATTCTTTATGCCTCTCAGTCTGCCTTAAAAAAAAAAGAAGCCTCTGTTCTGATTGTGTGACAGTGAGGATTATTTGGAATCAGGGAGGCCATTCCTGACAAATGCGCCCTTCTCTCATCCAGTATAATGCTGTGGTTTAGCATGAGAAGGGTTTATTTCTGTTATCTCAGGGCTTGTGAACTTGTGTGACTTAACTTTTAATGCTTAAATTAAAAGGGACTTGATTTCTTTGTTTTCTACTTCTACATTTAGCTTTAACAAAAAGAAATCCCCTATTCAGAGGGCCTGTGCAAGTCAGTCAGGAGCAGGCTCTACTGTACTAAGAGACAGGCTTCAACAAGTAATTATTCTGAGTGCGGGAAATAACATTTCCAGCTTTTAGTTGTGGCTTCTCAGGAACTGTCTCCTCTTTCTACCTGTTGAAGCCACTGTTGATACAGATCCGCAGTCTCTTGATACAGATCCATACAGTTTCTCTAGACTGCTCTCTAGTTTGGCTGCCTAAGGATGCGTTTGAAGCTAGTGGGTATAGAAAGACATTGTGATGGTGGTAGCACATGTATTTGCTAAATATTACTAATAATTGTATGTATGTACAGATTCTTTCTTCTTTTATGCAGAAAGCAGCAGGGTTCTTAAGCTTTTATTCCTGCTGACTGATAGTTTGTCTTTTTTTTCTTACTAGGAAATGAGGAAAGAAATTGCAGCCTTCGGTCATGCACAGTGATACTTGATTTCAGCATCCTTCTGCCCTGTAATGTTTCCTTTTCATTGAGTGCTGTTATAAAGAGGATAAAGATTGCTTCTACGTACCTACTCATACATGTATTAAACAAATAAAATTTGTCTTAAAATTCCTTAAGACAGCTCAAAGTCCTTTTATTTTATATTTTCGTCCTTTATATGTATTTTTATGTGACACACTGCTGTGATTGCCCTTGGAACACTGCAGATCTGAACACCTCCCAGATAATTTCGGTACCTCTCTTTTAAAGAAAACGATTGAAAACTTGATAAACTCCTATCACTGGCATATTTTTCCCTGTCATAAAATACTAACTTGAAACAAAGCAAGACCTACTCCTGTAACTTTCTAAGGTGAAGTTTAGTCTTACTTGTCATAATGACAACCTTCTTGATACTGGGGAATAGCATTTAAATATAAACTGTTAGTTGCAGGTCAAGTGGTTTGTAGATGAATTAAATTGGAAATAGTTTTCTAATTCCCTGGAGAGAATTGGATCTGTTTATTACATAAAAGTGAATATATTGTTGGTGATGAATATATTTAAGTAAAAGCAAAGCACTACCCTGTTTTGAAGAGGTATGCCTCTTCAAACCAGCAGAGAAAATTTCTCTCAGTTAATTTGATGAGAGTTATTTTTTAAAAAATTGATAAGAAGATAGGCAAAGTTTAATTTTACAAGAATAAAATTGTATATCCCTTGCGATAAAATACGTGGCACGATCCATTGCTCTTATGTCACCTCATGTACACAACATCTGCTGATACTGAATGCCTAACACGGAATCACAGAATCACAGAATCAGCCAGGTTGGAAGAGACCTCTGGGATCATTGAGTCCAACCGTTGCCCTTACACCACCCTGTCAACTAGACCATGGCACTAAGTGCCATGTCCAGTCTTTTCTTAAACACATCCAGAGATGGTGACTCCACCACCCTCCTGGGCATCCCCTTCCGATGTCTAATAACCTTTTCTGTAAAGAAATTCTTCCTGATGTCCAACCTGAACCTCCCCTGGAGAAGCTTGAGGCTGTGCCCTCTTGTCCTATCGCTAGTTGCCCGGCAGAAGAGGCCAACTCCCACTTCACTACAACCTCTCTTCAGGTAGTTGTAGACTGCATTAAGGTCACCTCGGAGCCTCCTCTTCTCCAGGCTAAACAACCCCAGCTCCCTCAGCCGTTCCTCGTAGGTCAGACCCTCCAGACCCTTCACCAGCTTGGTCACCCTCCTCTGGACTTGCTCCAACACCTCAACATCTTTCTTGAAGTGCGGGGCCCAGAACTGAACACAGTACTCAAGATGCGGCCTCACCAGTGCCGAGTAGAGAGGGACGATCACTTCCCTAGACCGGCTGGCTACACTATTCCTAATAGAGGCCAGGATGCCATTGACCTTCTTGGCCACCTGGCCACACTGCTGGCTCATGTTTAGCCGGCTGTCCATCAGCACCCCCAGGTCTCTTTCCACCGGGCCGCTTTCTAACCACTCTTCCCCCAGCCTGTAGAGCTGCATGGGGTTGTTGTGGCCGAAGTGTAAGACCCAGCACTTGTTCTTGTTGAACCTCACACCGTTGGTCTCGGCCCATCTATCTAACCTGTCCAGATCCCTCTGAAGGGCCTTCCTACCCTCCAGCAGATCGACACTCCCACCCAGCTTGGTGTCATCTGCAAATTTACTGAGGGTGCACTCAATCCCTACGTCTAGATCATCTATAAAGATATTGAACAGCACCGGCCCCAGAACTGAGCCCTGGGGAACACCGCTAGTGACCGGCCGCCAGCTGGACTTTGCCCCATTCACCACCACTCTCTGGGCTCGGCCATCCAGACAGTTTTTAACCCATTTAAGAGTCCACCCATTCAAGCCCCGGGCAGCCAGTTTGTCTAGGAGGATGCTGTGGGAGACAGTGTCAAATGCCTACTGAAGTCTAGATAGACTCCATCCACAGCCCTGCCCTCATCTACTAAGCGTGTCACTTGGTCATAGAAGGAGACCAGGTTGGTCGAGCAGGACCTGCCTTTCATGAATCCATGTTGGCTGGCCCCGATGCCCCGACTGGCCTGCATGTGCCGTGTAATGGCACTCAGGATGATCTGTTCCATCACCTTGCCTGGCACCGAGGTCAGGCTGACAGGCCTATAGTTCCCTGGATTGTCCTTCCGGCCCTTCTTGTAGATGGGCGTTACGTTTGCTAATTTCTAGTCAGCTGGAACTTCTCCAGTTAACCAGGACTGCCGGTAGATAATCAAGAGTGGTTTGGCAAGTTCATTTGCCAGTTCCTTCATTACTCTGGGGTGAATCCCATCCGGGCCCATAGCCTTGTATGTGTCCATCTGGCACAGCAGGTCACTAACCGTCTCCTCCTGGATCATGGGAGGTTCACACAGCCCCCCCGTCCCTAACTTCAGGCTCTGGGGGGCCGAGTCTCTTGAGGACAACAGGTCTTGACATTAAAGACCGAGGCAAAGAAGGCATTGAGCACCTCTGCCTTTTCCTCATCCCCTGACACTACACTACCCTCCTCATTCAGCAAGTGGTGGAGGCTCTCCTTGACCCTCCTTTTGCTGTTGATGTATTTGTAAAAGCTTTTTTTGTTGTCTTTGACTGTAGCAGCCAAATTGAGCTCTAATTGAGCTTTGGCCCTTCTAATCTTCTCCCTACACGACCTGGCCACGTCCCTATAGACCTCCCAAGTTACCCGACCCTTCTTCCAGAGCAAGTAGGCTCTCTTTTTTTCCTTAAGTTCTAGTCTAAGTTCCCTGTTTAACCAGGCCGGTCTTTTTCCCCGACAGCTTGCCTTCCTACAGACTGGGACAGCCTGCTCCTGAATATTTAACAATTCCCTTTTGAAGTATGTCCAGCCTTCCTGGATTCCTTTGCCCTCCAGGGACTTGGTCCACCAGCCTCTTAAACAGGCTAAAGTCAGCCCGCCGGAAATCTAAGGCAGAAGTTCTACTCTTGCCCCTCCTTACTTCCCCCACTATTGAAAATTCTAACATTTCATGGTCGCTATTCCCAAGACGGCCACCGACCCTCACATCTCCCACTAGTCCTTCTCTGTTCACAAACAACAGGTCAAGCAGGGCCCCTCCCCTAATGGGCTCGTTTACCACTTGCATGAGGAAGTTCTCCTCCACACATTCGAGGAACCTCCTAGATTGCTTCCTCTCTGCCATGTTGTATTTCCAGCAGACATCTGGCAAGTTGAAGTCGCCCATGAGTACAAGGGCCGGCAACCGGGCGGCTTCTGACAGCCGCTTGTAAAACGCCTCGTCCACCTGCTCATCCTGGTTGGGTGGTCTATAACAGACTCCCACCGTAATGTCCTCCCTGCCGACCTTCCCCTTGATCTTCACCCATAAACATTCAACCTTGTCATCCTCACCATCTTCCTCAATTTCCACACAGTCCAAGCACTCCCTAACATACAGCGCTACCCCAGCGCCTCTCCTGCTTCGCCTGTCCCTCTTAAAGAGCCTATAGCCATCCATAGCAGCACTCCAGTCATGAGAGTCATCCCACCACGTTTCTGTGATGGCAACCACATCATAACCTTCCTGCTGTACACTGGCTTCTAGCTCTTCCTGTTTTGTTGCCCATACCTCGTGCACTGGTGTAAACACACTTCAGCTGGGCCAGTGGCCTTGCCCCTGACACAGGCCTGTCACCCCTAGGTTCATTTGTGGTTGACCCGGTCTTATCCCCCTCCCCCATTGAACCTAGTTTAAAGACCTCTTGATCAGCCCTGCCAACTTCTGGGCCATAACCCTTTTCCCCTTCTGACTCAGCTGTTCCCCATCTGGCCTAAGCAGGCCTGGTGCCATGAAAACCACCCCGTGGTCAACAAACCCAAAATCCCACCTACGGCACCAGTCTCTCAGCCACATATTAATCTGTTGTATTTTCATAGTCTTTTCCCTATTTTCACCTAACACTGAAGTAATTGAAGAGAATATCACCTGCGCACCTACCCCTTTTACCAAATGCCCCAGGGCCCTGAAGTCCCTTTTGATAGCCCTGGGACTTCTCTCTTCAATCTCATCCCTACCCACCTGGAATACTAATAGTGGGTAGTAGTCAGAGGGCCTCACCAGTTCAGGAACCCTCCTGGCAACATCCCTTACCCGAGCCTCAGGAAGGCAGCAGACTTCCCTGTGAGTCGGGTCTGGCCTGCATATGGGGCCCTCCATTCCCCTTAGCAGGGAGTCGCCTATAACAATTACTTTTCTCCTTTTTGGAGCTGGTTGCAACCCTCTTACTTGGTTGCTTCTGTTTACGTAGCCCCGTAGAGGGTCTTTCACCTAGATTCGTGTCTTCCTGACACTCAGGAAGACGCTCAGGCTCCAGCACCTCATACTTATTCTGCAGGGGCACGTGGGGAGGGGAGGAAGGTCGGGATGGGATTCGCCTGCCACCCCGAGCAGGGACCTGCCTCCATTCCCCCCCATCCCCTAGGTCTCCTCCTGCTCCTTGTGGAGGAGGAAGAGGATCCTCCACTACCCGGGGAGCATTAGGCCCGTCCGTTTTCCCCAGGACGGGCCGGGAACAGCACTGCCCGCCAACCTCTTCCTGGGATGCTCTTGTTCTCCTTAACCTTTCCACCTCCTCCTTGAGTTGGGCCACCAAGGAGATCAGGTCATCGACCTGTTCACACCTCACACAGGTGAGGTCTCCATTACCCTCGAGTGCCAGGGCCAGGCTCTGCCACTCCCTGCAGCCTGCCACCTGCACCTCCACATGCTTCCAGGGCAGGTCCGTTTGGGTTGCCATGTCTTTTCTGGCACCCGCAAGGGACTTAGGGCCCAGCCGAGTGGAAACCATACCTTCCTGCCCACCTACTCTGCTTGCCCTGCCTGTGCGAACTGCTGCGCAAACTGCCACGCCCCTGTTTGCACGCTCCTGTTCACCACACTCTGGGTAGCTCGCGCTCCCCAGGGGGCCCTTCAAGTCTCCCACGGTGTCTCTGGCTACGCTCCCTCCTCTCCTCAGTCGCTGCCGCTGCTGCCAACTGACATATAGTCATATAGTTTAGTTTTAGGTATTCCTGCGAGGAGCAGGGGTCTGGACTCCATAATCCTTATGGAGCCTTATGCAGCCCCCCCTCTCCCCTGCAAGCCCTCCCTTTTATAGTGACCTTGATTGTTAACGATATAGAACACACCTGTGGGCCAGCCTGGGTCAGCTGCCCTGCGTTTAACTGCTAATGGCCCTGATCACCATGGCTGGCCACAAACTGAAACAAAATCCCAGTGAAACCAGGACAGTCCCTTCCTACTTGAGATATTCTATGATTTGATGATTCTGTGTGCTTTTGAAAGGCATTTAAAGGACAATGTAAGTATCAGGCACAGTCAACATGGGTTCACAAAGGGAAAGTTCTGTTCAACTAATTTGAGATATTCTACGATTCTGTGATTTGTTCCTTCAGGTTCCTCTCATTTGCCAGTTGCTGCTGTTTTGAGCTTCAGGTATTTAAGAGATTTCCTGTCTTTCAACAGCCTAATTGTCTCCTTAAACAGCTCTTTAATTATGTTTATATCTATTCTTTTTTATCTACCTATTTAAAATATTTCTCATAAGTTTATCCCTTGTAGAAAGGTGACCTCATTAGAGGCAGCTCGTACTCAGCATATGGTTGCAGAGTCTGTTTAATTGTTTATGAAATTTTATCATGCTTTAGTTTTCTTTCCTTGCAAATAAGAAAAATTCTTCTGTGCCTGTGTGCAGCCAGTTCTCCAAGGAGAGCAGGTGGGAGATGGTGCAATGGAGCTGTAACATCCAGCTGCAAACTTTGGTGAAGAAGTCTGATGTAAGGAACAGTGACCTAAGTCCCAGGTGGCCAATGACAGAAATGGTGGGGCTGGGGACGTGAGGAGTAAAGTTGCCCATAGAGTGTCAGACCTCAAAGGACTGTTTTCCTAGCTTTTATCACCTCTTCTTTAAACTAAAATGTAATAAAAAATATCCTTTAAAATAAGAAATAATTATTAGCTGCACTTTGAAATCTTTCTCCTTAACTACACTATGAAACCTCTCTAATCAGCTGTACAAGTCTTGAAGACTTGAAGAAAATTACAGGAAGAGACATGGCTCCTTTAGGGCTTTCTGTATTTTAATGAGCCCCATGGTGTATTGGGTGCTGACTCCCTGAACCTCAGGTACTGAGAGAAGGTTGAAGAAACTGCTCAAGAAGTCAGAAGCAAAACTCAAAGTACCTGGAAGCATTAATGGGCCCCACTGGAGGCCATTACTGACAAAGCCTCCCCAAGGACTCGTTAAAGGAGATAATTGGAGGCTGTGATTATAGGTAGGCAGAGGCCCTGTGCAGGTGGCTGTAATGCTGAGAAAACCCTTTGGTTTGTTTGATGAAGCAGAAAGGCCAAGCCCTGACCCTCCAGGCCCTGGGAAGGAAGATCCTGTCCCTCACATGTAGGTCAGGGCTCTTCCTGGGGACAATGGGATATGAGGGTGAGCAACGACAAGTGTAGGAAAATTCTATAATATCTCCTGATGTCCCCAAGCAGGGGAAACAAAGTCTAGACCTTCAAAAGAAAGTTTGTCCTGGTGGGCCTCGGTGGCATAGGCAACTGCCATGGCCAAGGGGACAAAGCCCTCAGTCCTGCGGAGTCTTTTATTCTGGCCAGAGCCTTTGGCCATCTCTACTGCAGGCTGTTCTACACTGTCCCATGCCTGCATCTCTATTCTTGCTGGCTGTTCCTTGAAACACAAAGGCATCACAGAATCACAGAATGTTAGGGATTGGAAGGGACCTCGAAAGATCATTTAGTCCAATCCCCCTGCCGGGGCAGGATTGCCTAGACCATATCACACAGGAACGCGTCCAGGCAGGTTTTGAATGTCTCCAGAGAAGGAGACTCCACAACCTCTCTGGGCAGCCTGTTCCAGTGTTCAGTCACCCTCACCGTAAAGAAGTTTTTCCTCATATTTAAGTGGAACCTCCTGTGTTCCAGCTTGCACCCATTGCCCCTTGTCCTGTCAAGGGATGTCACTGAGAAGAGCCTGGCTCCATCCTCTTGACACTTGCCCTTTACATATTTATAAACATTAATGAGGTCACCCCTCAGTCTCCTCTTCTCCAAGCTAAAGAGACCCAGCTCCCTCAGCCTCTCCTCATAAGGGAGATGTTCCACTCCCTTCATCATCTTCGTGGCTCTGCGCTGGACTCTCTCTAGCAGTTCCCTGTCCTTCTTGAACTGAGGGGCCCAGAACTGGACACAATACTCCAGATGCGGCCTCACCAGGGCAGAGTAGAGGGGGAGGAGAACCTCTCTCGACCTACTAACCACACCCCTTCTAATACACCCCAGGATGCCATTGGCCTTCTTGGCCACAAGGGCACACTGCTGGCTCATGGTCATCCTGTTGTCCACTAAGACCCCCAGGTCCCAGGCATGGGCTGATCCAGACTCCCTCTGCGTGACCTCTTACACCACAAACGTTACTGTTTGAGTGAGACATCTTTTTCCTCACCTCCAGTCTGAACCTTCCAAGTTGCATTTTGTGGAGGTTTCCTTCTCTTCCCACTACCAAGAAAAGCTCCATCATCTCTGAAACCACCCTTGAAGCAGGTGCAGTCTACCCCTGTAGTGCCCTGAGGGTCCACTTCATCAGGCTAAAGAAGCCCAGGGCCCTGAGGCTCTCCTCAGAGGCCCCAAATCCCATCCTGACAGGTCTCATCTAGAACCTCTCCAGTTCCTCCCCATTCCTCCAGACTTGGGAGCCCCATGCCCAGACACACTAGTCTAGCTGTGGCCACATCAGTGCTGAGTCAGGGGGGATGATAACTCTCTTTCTGGGTGACCAAACTCCTCCTCATGCAGCCCTGTATGCAGTTGGCCTTATTAACTGTGAGCACACACCACTCACTGCTATGGCATCCCTCGTAACGCCCAGGCCTTTCTCCTCAGGGTCACTCCTGAGCTGTTCAGGTCCCAGCCTGCCCTCATGTCTGGGGTTATTCTGCTCCCAAAAAAGGACTTGCAACTTCTCCTTGTAAAACTTCATGAGGCTTCTATTGCCAAATCAGAGACTTTCTTAAGGTCCCCCTGCAGTGAAGCTCTCTTTTGACAGCTGTTAATGTGTACGTACAGATGGCCCAAAAAAGTTGTGGTGCCTCTGACAAGATAACAGCATGAGGAACTGCAGGACACTCCAGATAATAAAAGGAGGTACTATTTTAATGGAACTGCTGACTAAGGTAGGAAATGCAATGGCGACAAGCTCAGAAACCCCAAATGAATGTACAAGGAAGCCAAACAAGGGTTGGGGAGGAAAGAGAAAAGAGAGGTGACCTGTTTACATAGGAGGGTACAAGGATGGTCAACAGGAAGAAATTGTGAGAGGAAAAAAGGAAAGGAAAGGTGAAGCAAAGGAAATAATCAGGTACCCCCAAACAGCCCTGCATGTGTACTACAACGCCTGGAGTCAGACAAGGAAGTCACAGATCGCCTGATAAAACTTCTCTCTGACTGACATCAAAGATCACTGGGAACCTGAGTGCTTTCCCTCCCATCATAAAGGAAAGATCAGTTGTGGATAGAAATGCAGAATCATTCATGCTGGAAGGGACCTCAGCAGGGTCAGCTATGGGGTCAGAGCAATTTGCTCGGGGCTTTATTCATTTTGGGCTTGAAAATCTCCAAGGATGGAGATGACATAAGGTCTCTGGAAAATCTGCTCCAGTGCTTGACCATCTTCACAGAATGTTAGGGACTGGAAGGGACCTCGAAAGATCATTTAGTCCAATCCCTCTGCCGGAGCAGGATTACCTAGATCATGTCACACAGGAATGCGACCAGGCAGGTTTTGAATGTCTCCAGAGAAGGAGACTCCACAACCTCTCTGGGCAGCCTGTTCCAGTGTTCAGTTACCCTCACTGTATAGAAATTTTTCCTCATATTTATGTGGAACCTCCTGTGTTCCAGCTTGCACCCTTTGCCCCTTGTCCTGTCAAGGGATGTCACTGAGAAGAGCCTGGCTCCATCCTCATGACACTTGCCCTTTACATATTTATAAACATTAATGAGGTCACCCCTCAGTCTTCTCCAAGCTAAAGAGACCCAGCTCCCTCAGCCTCTCCTCATAAGGCAGATGTTCCACTCCCTTCATCATCTTCGTGGCTCTGCGCTGGACTCTCTCTAGCAGTTCCCTGTCATTCTTGAACTGAGGGGCCCAGAACTGGACACAATACTCCAGATGCGGCCTCACCAGGGCAGAGTAGAGGGGGAAGAGAACCTCTCTTGACCTACTAACCACACCACACCCAGGATGCCATTGGCCTTCTTGGCCACAAGGGCACATTGATGAGGAGAAAGTTTTTCCTCCCTTGTTTCAGCTGATGCCCATTGGCCCTCATCCTCCCATCATGCACAACAGGGAAGAGCCTGGCTCCATTTCCTTGCTGATATCCTGGAAGCTGTGGGAAGGCTGTGATACAGTTTTTCCAAAGGTTTTTCCTCTCCTGGCTTTGCACCTTTGCAGCAAAGGCGGACAACGGCATGTTGGGCTGAGGGGTTGGTGGAGGTCATCCTTCCTCTCTACTCAGCACTGCTACAATTTGTCTTGCTCGCTGCCCTCAGGGTTTTCTGCTATAACACCTCACTCGCACTGCAGTGAAATCTGCCCTCCACATCTTCCACCAGTCCTGCCTTGTCTCCTTGTGAAAACCAGATCCAGGAGAGCATTCTTAACATGTTGGAGCAGGGATCACCTTCCACCTACCCTCTGATTTCTTTTAGCAGAGGTCCTTTGTCTTCAAAGTCCCCAGTGATTATCAGGGCCTAAAATTGTGTCCCTTCCTCCAGCTGCCTAGAGCACCTCATGCTCTTCCCAACCTTCTTCGGGGAGTTCAGTGATCCTGACCCAAAGACCATTGTATGTCAAGGAGTCAGCGATCCATGTAACAGTAAACCTGAGCAGACCCAGGCCTGTGCTGTGATGGGCTCTATGTACAACTTGGCCTTCAGGCTGTGTTGCGGAGATCGTATTGCTGGGTTGCAGCATAAATCTGATTGTAATGAAATGTCTGTAGGAATCTCCCACTCAGTACCAGTGATCAGCCTAACTGCATGTCCTTACCTTTATCTAAAACTGCCACAACTACTTCACATGTGAACAGCCTCTTTTGGGGGAGCAGAAATGATGACTTGAACTTTTTCCTCATAAGAAAACACTGGAAGTGATCACAGGAGCAAAATGCAATAACCCTTCTACAGATGGGATCTGCAAGACTCGCTGCATGATCTGACCAGACAGAAGTAACCTCACCATGATCTTGCAAGCCACGTGCCTGCTGCTGACCTTTCAGCTTCTCAGACAAACACAACCAAACCATGGTGCTGCTGTCCCATCAGGTACTCAGGAGGAAAGGATGTGACAGCCCATATCCAAGCCCTCTTCCTGGATGGGCCTACCAGGTACCTAGCGAAAGGGATTCCCACAATCAATGTGCCAACCACGTGCCTTCTGCTGCCCTGTCAGAGACACTGGCAGGTGTGAACCTAAAAGCCCATATCGCAGCCAAGAGTCAAGGGCTGACCTATCAGCTGCTTCAGAAAGAAGTGACCTCACAGGCCCTTTCCCAGCCATGTTCCTGCTGCTGGCCTATCAACTCGAGACAGCAGTGACCTCACAGCTGTCTTCACAGTCTCGTGCCTCCTGCTGTCCCATGAGATCCTGAGGCACAACTGACCTCACCATAGCATTCCCACCCATCTCCTCCTTGTGGCCTGTGAGCTGATCAGATGCAGATCAACTCACATTCCTCTTGCAATGCTGTGGGACTGCTCTGGGACCTCACAATCCCCCTCCTGCCCCATGGGGCCAAACAGCTTATGTTAGTGTTACGAGAGGGTTGAAGGTGAGGTTTTTAGAGCATGAGAAGGAGGGCTTTGTGGGTGTCCTGGTTTGGGTTGGGACAGAGTTAATTTTCTTCCTAGCAGTTGGCATAGTGCTTTGGATTTAGGATGAGAAGAATGTTGATAACACACTGATGTTTTAGTTGTTGCTAAGTAATGCTTATACTGAGTCGAGGACTTTTCAGTTTCCCACGCTCTGCCAGGCGAGGAGGCGCACAAGGGTCTGGGAGAGGAGCACAGCCAGGACAGCTGATCCAAACTGACCAAAGGGCTATTCCATACCATAGGACCTCATGTTCAGTATATAAAGTGGGGGGAGTTGGCTGGGGGGGATCGCTGCTTGGGAGGTAGCTGGGCATCGGTTAGTGGGTGCTGAGAAATTGTGCTGTCCATCATTTTTTTTGTTGTATTCTTTTAGTATTATTGTTAGCATTTCCTGGAGTGTATGGAAGATAAGTTCTTGACACAACTGGTGAGTGGGCCAACTAGAGAAGGCACCCTACTGGACCTCTGTTTTGCGCACAGAGAAGGACTTGTCAGGTCCTTCAACCAATAAGGATGGTTGGACACCATCTTTGGCATAGCGATCATGAAATTATAGTGTTCTATTCTTGGAAAAGTAAGGAAGGGGGTCAGCAGAACTGCTACCTTAGACTTCCAGAGGGCAGACTTCAGCCTGTTTAGAAGTCTGGTTGAGAGAGTCCCTTGGGTGGCAGTCCTGAAGGGCAAAGGGGTCCAGGAAGGCTGGACAGTCTTCAAGAAAGAAATCTTAAAAGCCCAGGAGCAGGTCATGCCCTTGTGCTGAAAAACGAGCAGGCGGGTGAGGAAGAAGAGCAGCCTGGCTGAACAGAGAGCTTTGGCTGGAACTCAGAAGAAAAAGGAGAGTTTGCGTGCTTTGGAAGAAGGGCAGACCACTCAGTAGAACTACAAGGATGTCGTGAGTCTGTGAAGGGAAAAAATTAGAAGGGTCAAAGCCCAACTAGAACTTAATCTGGCTACTTCCATAAAAGGAAATAAAAAATGTTTCTATAAATAAATAACCAGCAAGAGGAGGGCCGAGGAGAATCTCCATCCTTTATTGGATGCGGGGGAAAATATAGTGAAAAAGGATGAGGAAAAGGCTGAGGTGCTTAATGCCTTCTTCGCCTCAGTCTTTAGTAGTAAGATGAGTTGTTCTCTGGGTACTCAGCCTGGAGGTGAGCTGGAGGACAGGGACGGGGAGCAGAGTGAAGCCCCCATAATCCAAAGGGAAATGGTTACAGACTTGCAGTGCCACTTAGACACACACAGGTCTATGGAGCCGAATGGGATCCACCCAAGGGTACTGAGAGAGCTGGCGGAAGTGCTCACCAAGCCACTTTCCATCACTTATCAGCAGTCCTGGCTAACCAGGGAGGTCCCAGCTGACTGGAAATTAACAAATGTGATGCCCATCTACAAGAAGGGCAGAAGGAGGATCCAGGGAACTACAGGACTGTGAGTCTGACCTCGGTGCCAGGGAAGATTATAGAGCAGATCATCTTGA
Organism: Nyctibius grandis; assembly: GCF_013368605.1. Classification (NCBI taxonomy): domain Eukaryota; kingdom Metazoa; phylum Chordata; class Aves; order Nyctibiiformes; family Nyctibiidae; genus Nyctibius; species Nyctibius grandis. The sequence continues at coordinate 37,141 of NW_027167609.1, forward strand.
GTGCCATCATGGAGCACGTACAGGACAACCAGGCGATCAGGCCCAGTCAGCATGGGTTTATGAAAGGCAGGTCATGCTTGACTAACCTGATCTCCTTCTATGACAAGGCGACCCGCTTACTGGATGAGGGAAAGGCTGTGGATGTTGTCTACCTAGACTTTAGTAAAGCCTTTGACACTGTCTGCCATAGCACTCCCCTGGAGAAACTGACTGCTCATGGCTTGGATGGGCATGCGCTTCATTGGGCAAAAAAACTGTCTGGATGGCCAGGTCCAAAGAGTTGTCATGATGGAGTTAAATCCAGTTGGCAGCCAGTCACAAGTGGTGTTCCCGAGGGCTCAGTATTGGGACCAGTTCTCTTTAACATCTTTATCAACGATCTGGATGAGGGGATCAAGTGCACCCTCAGTATGTTCGCAGATGACACCAAGTTGGGCGGGAGTGTTGATCTGCTTGAGGGCAGGAAGAATCTGCAGAGGGATCTGTACAGGCTGGATCAATGGGCTGAGGCGAACTGTATGAGGTTCAAGAAGACTCAACGTTGGGTCCTGTACTTGGGGCACAACAACCCCATGCACTGCTACAGGCTTGGGGAAGAGCGGCTGGAAAGCTGTCTGGTGGAAAAGGACCTGGGGGTGTTGATTGATGGCTGCCTGAATATTAGGCAGCAATGTGCCCAGGTGGCCAGGAAGGCCACCAGCATCCTGGCTTGTATCAGCACTAGTGTGGCCAGCAGGACTAGGGAAGTGATCGTCCCCCTGTACTTGGCACTGGTGAGGCCACTCCTCGAATGCTGTGTTCAGTTTTGGGCCCCTCACTACAAGAAAGACCTTGAGGTGATGATGAAAATCCAAAGAGCAACGAAGCTGGAGGAGGGCCTGAAGCACAAATCTTATGAGGAGCAGCTGAGAGAAGTGAGGGGTTTAGCCTGGAGAAAAGGAGGCTGAGGGGAGACCTTATCACTCTCTTATCACGTTTGCAGACACACGGGAGCTGCAGCTCTTGCACTTCTGGCTCTTCCTGGGCATCTACCTGGCTGCCCTCCTGGGAAACGGCCTCATCATCACCTCTGTAGCCTGCGAACACCTCTTCCACACCCCCATGTACTTCTTTCTCCTCAACCTCTCCCTCCTTGACCTGGGCTCCATCTCAGTCACTGTCCCTAAATCCATGGCTAATTCCCTCTGGGACAGCAGAGACATCTCCTACGCAGGATGTGCTGCCCAGGTCTTTCTGTTTGTCTTTTTCATTTCAGCAGAGTATTGTCTTCTCACCATCATGGCCTATGACCGCTACGTGGCCATCTGCAAACCCCTGCACTATGGGACCCTCATGAGCATCAGAACTTGTGTCCACATGGCAGCAGCTGCCTGGGCCAGTGGGTTTCTCAATGCTCTGCTGCACACGGCCAATACGTTTTCCATACCCCTCTGCCATGGCAATGCTGTGGACCAGTTCTTCTGTGAAATCCCCCACATCCTCAAGCTCTCCTGCTCAGATACCTACCTCAGGGAAGCTGGGCTTGTCATGTTTAGTACTTTTGTATTTTGGTGGTGTTTTGTTTTCATTTTGCTGTCCTATGTACAGATCTTCAGGGCCGTGCTGAGGATCCCCTCTCAGCAGGGACGGCACAAAGCTTTTTCCACGTGCCTCCCTCACCCGGCCGTGGTCTCCTTGTTTATTAGCACTGGCACATTCACCTACTTGAAGCCCCCCTCCATGTGCTCCCGATCCCTGGATCTGGTGGTTGCAGTTCTGTACTTGGTGGTGCCTCCAGCAGTGAACCCCCTCATCTACAGCATGAGGAACCAGGACCTCAAGGAGTCCATCAAGAAAGTTATTTCAGGGATGGTTCTCAATACTGGTAAATTTTCCCTCACTCTTCAAGAATGACTCCCATGGTGCCCCATTGCAGGCCTTTCCTTTGTTTGCCATTTTATAATATTTTATCATTTTCTGTCTTATTCATCATTATTATTTTCCTACATAAATATCTGAATCCATCTTACTCGTCTTGACGAATAAACCTGCTGTGACTAACCTGGAGCTGATAAAAAAGTGTGTCTTTCACTGGGACAGAGTTGACACTCTTATTGCATCTCTGAAATAAAATGGGATCACCCCCAGTTACTGATGTTTGGGCTCTTTCAAAGTTGATGTCGACAACAAGGAATTTCACCCCAAAAAGGCCTATTTCTCCCTGGAATTGGAAGAGAAAATCTCATGGTCCTGTTGGTAGCTGTTAAGAGACCAAGGGTTGGATTTTGGACTCACTCAGGGGTGTGTGGTGACTGAGGAGATGGTGAATGGTCTGTGAGGTACATGCCCAGGGCTTTCTCAGGTATGACAGTGCAGAAGAAATTCTCCAGGAAAGTAATCTGGAGCTTCCTGGAGAGCCTTGGGGTTCTAGGGCGACAGTGTGTGCCTGGGGTAAGGGGTGAGTGAAGCTCCACTAAGTCAGAGATCACCAAAGGTGGAGTCACCAAAATGGAATGTGCTAAATACTAGTATCTGCAAGGAAAAAAATATGGACATACCAGAACATACTGTGAAAAGGCTTATTGTGTCAAATTCTTAGTGATAAATTAAAGGAGCAAAAAGTGAGTTAGGCAATGTGCTTATCTTACAGGACATTTGGGGGAGGACAATAAATCACACCTTGCTTGCAGATAATTAGCACTACAAAGACCAGCAGATAGCTGAGTTGCGGTTCATGTCCAGCTTTTCATCCACCAGTACCCCCAAGTCCTTCTCCTTAGGGCTGCTCTCAATCCCGTCATCCCCCAGCCTGTATTGATACAGGAGGTTTCCCCGACCCAGGTGCAGGACCTTGCACTTGGCCTTATTGAACCTCATGAGGTTCACATGGGCCCACTTCTCAAGCTTGTCCAAGTCCCACTGGATGGCATCCCGTCCCTCAGGCATGTCAACCGCACCACTCAGCTTGGCATCATCTGCAAACTTGCTGAAGGCGTACTTGATCCCACTGCCTGTGTCATTGATGAAGGTATCAATCAGGACACCACTTGTCACCAGTCTCCATCTGGACATTGAGCCGTTGACCGCTACCCTCCGGATGCGACCACCCAGCCAACTCCTCATTCACCACACAGTCCACCCATCAAATCCGTACCTCTCCAAGTTAGAGAGAAGGATGTTGTGAGGGACTGTGTCAAAGGCCTTAGAGAATTCCAGACAGATTACATCTGTAGCTCTTCCCTTGTCCACTGATGTAGTCACTCCATCATAGAAGGCCACTAGGTTGTTCAGGCAGGACTTGCACTTGGTGAAGGCATGCTGGCTGTCTCGACTCACCTCCCTGTCCCCCATGTGCCTTATCATAGCTTCTAGGAGGATCTGTTCCATGATATTCTCAGGCACAGAGGTGAGGCTGACAGGTCGGCAGTTCCCAGGGTCCTCCTTCCTACCCTTTTTAAAGATGGGTGCACTGTTTCCCTTTTTCCAGTCACCAGGGACTTCACCTGACTGCCATGGCTTTTCAAAATCATATAGAGTGTCTTGGCAAATACATCAGCCAGTTCCCTCAGGACTCTGGCATGCATCACTTCAGGTCCCCTAGACTTATGTAAGTTCAGGTTCCTCAGGTGGTCATACCTATAGAAGTCCTTCTTATTATTCTTTGTGTCCCTTGCCAAGGTCAGCTCCAGCTGCGCCTTGGCCTTCCTGACCACATCCCAACACAACCAGGCAGAGACCCTGTACCTCTTCCCAGGATACCTGTCCCTGCTTCCACTGCCTGTGCATTTCCTTCTTGACCTTTGACCACCAGGTTTTCACTCAGCCATGGTGGTCTCTTGCCATCCAGGAGGAAGAAGTGTGTTGTGAGAATATGTCAGGGTTGAAGGCCCTTGTGCATATCAGGGAACATGCAGATGATTCCATCTTGTGTGCTTGCCTCAGGCTAGGAGATGAAAATGCCCAATGCTGGAGGAGGCCGTGCTCAGTCAAGCCCCGTGAGCTGCATTTGCTCTCTTCCCCTCCTTCACTCTCGACACTTGGTGGGCCTCAGGAAACATCCCTTAGCCTCGATATTGCACGAACCTCCTGGAGTGAGGTTCCATAACTGCTGGGGAAGTGGAAAGGGTTTGTGATGCACATGGGAGTGGAGGGAGAGACTGATGTGTGTGTAGCAGTCATTGTGTTAAAGACAGGAAGAAGGCTTGAATTAGAGGGGGAGGTGGGGTATCATGCTGAAGTGAAACATGTTCAGTTTGATTTTTGAGGCAGCAGAAGGAGGACATGCATTTCAGGGCTGGAATATGGAGAGAAATAGCAGATTCAAGCAAGTCTATGGCTGTGACATCTTGGGTGCTAGAGGAGCATGAGCAGGGTGTGGGAAGAAGGCAGGTGTTGGGAAACTCACAGGCATTGGCAATTCCTCAGCTAACCACATCTTTTTGTTTGAAGCAACAGTGAGTGAGGACAGAGGGACATGAGTAAAGCTTAGGAGATCCCAGGGTCAGAGTGAGATGGTAAAATGGGGCAGCAGCTAAAGTCTGCAAGGAAACAAGCACAGGCATAAGACAGTGTAGGACAGCCTGCAGTGGGGATGACCAAGGGCCTCAGTGCATCTGGGACAACCCCCTGCCAACAGAAATGAGGTCTTTGTCCTCTTGGCTATGGCTGCTCTCCCTTCCACTGAGGCCCATGAGAAGACACCAGTTCCTTACAGCCCCAGGGCCTTGTGGCCTCCTCACCCACACCCCATAGAGCCTGGCAGGTGTCCTGTTGCTGTCCTGCACTCAACATTCCACACCCTCATGTCACACTGCTCCCCAGAAGAGCCACGAACATCCTGTGAGGTAACAGAACCCCATTCCCAGGGGATGGGGGCCAGGGCTCGGCTGTCCTGCTTGGCAAAACACATTAAGGGCTTTCACAGCCACATTCCACATTGGATTTTCCTCCTGTCACCAGGGCCTCTGACTTCCTACTTCACCAGTCCCTAGGAACAGTCTCCTTGTCTGGTCATTCCTTACACGGTCTCTTCTCAGTGATGGTCCTCAGTGGGGCTTGCTGACATCCTCAGAACCTTGGACGTTTGCTGCTGAATTTTACTTCTCCAGAGGCTTGTTCTATCTCTCATGATCTTCAGTTCAGGAATTCAGTACCAGAGGGCTCATTAACATTCAAAACACCATAACAAGCCAAGCCTCTGGGAATAATTTTCCTTTAAGTCTTCAATTCCCATGTGTTTAACTAGAAAGCTTTCAGGAGTATAGTCAAAGTGAAAATATTTTATTACTAAACAAACAGAAGAAAAGAATTTTTTGCTGTTTTCTTTTTTCCTGTTTACACGTTAGTTGATATCAGCAATCTCCAATTGATATTGATCCTGAGTATCTCCTAATGCAGTCTCAATATATATGAAAATCAAGACCCCTTATGTCCAACAATCAACCCATCTTTGCCCCTACCCCCAACCCCACCATTTCCCATGTCAAACACCTGGCACTTAAAGCAGTCTTGTGCAAATCTGAGCTTCCTCCACTACAGACTGTAGCTACATGTTTCAGCCTGTTGACAGCAACTCCCACCTCTTTTCCTTGGAGAAAGAGCTGCACACAGACAGAGAAGGATATTTCTTAATTGACAACAAATAAAAACAAAAGAAGGCATAGTTCAATAAAAAATAAAATTCATTCCTCTGCTGTATATTAACAACCACATTTACCTCCACTGAAGTCTACTTTCCACATCAGATAACCTTAGAAAACACCTTCTGTGTCAAGCACAGATGCCAAGATCCCCCCAAACACTCCCTGCCCTGGACTCTGTCCATATCTGCTCTTTGCACACAGTGAGTCACAAGCAAAATTCACAAGTTCCCTCGATCCACTGATGGAAGAAAAGAGACCAAGTGAATGAAATGCTCTATTTTGCACAGCCAAATCTGCACTAATCCCAATATTTTTGGGGTACACGAACTTTATCAAGCATACTCTGCATCATCTACACGCACTCATGTTTTATTCACTGCAGGGTGAAGTACATGTGTCTCCAATGTAGGTGAAGGCAGGGATGAGAGTTATCTCCTCTAATGTTGGACACCTTACGTTCAATTGCCCAGGCTTCCCTTTCTAGTCAAGAGAAGGAAATCAGTTGTGTTAACTGAGATGCCTTGGGCTTCCCTGCCTGTCCACCAACTCCTCCTCCAGAAGTGCTCCTGTAGCTCCTGGGTCACATTTCCCAGTCCCACGTGGGGTCTTCAGTTACCTCAGGGTGTCTTGGAGTCAGTGCCCACTTCTGCGTGGACAATTGAATGATGTTAGATGTACGACAGCATATCAGAGTGGGCCTCCAAGTGCCAGTCCCCAAATGAGGCCCAGAGCACAGTGGTATCAAGAGGTCCACGTCACACCTGAGGCAAAAAAAATGTGACTCTATCTTCAAGAAGGGACAACAGGAGGACTCAGGGAATGACAGGTTGGTCAGCCTCACCTCAGGCCCTCCTTGAGGTGAAGGAGCAGCTCATCCTCTAAACTGTTTCCAGGTGCATGAAGGACTATAATGTCATCAGGAGCAGTCAGCATGGCTTCACTAAGGGGAAGTCATTGTTAACTGACCCGATAACCTTCTCTATTACATGCCTGGCTTGGTACATGAGGAGAGAAGAGTGGCTATTGTTTACCTGAATTTCAGAAAATCTTTTAACACTATCATCTCCCACAATATCCTCACAGAGAGGCTGTTAAAGTCTGGTCTGGATGAGAAGAAATTGAGGTGGACTGAAAACTGGCTGAAGGGGCAGACCCAGACAGTGGTGACCGGTGGCATGAAGTCTAACCGTCTACTGCTGGTTGTTCTCCTTCAGGGTCCTGCCTCCAGCCACAAAGGCCTGGGAGAAGACAGAGACAAAGAAGCCATTAAGTACCTCAGCCCTGTCTGCTCTTGCTCTAATGAGGTTCAGCAGCAGGCACACATTATACCTCTCCATTCTTTTACTCTTGATGAAATAGTGTCAGCTCATGTGGCTACCCTTACCCTCCCCTGCAAGTATCAAGTCTATGGGAGCTTCGGCTTTGGTATCATCCCTGCATACTTCAACAAGGTTTCTAAATTCCTCCTTTGCAGCTTCCCCTGCTTCCACCTTCTGTGTGCTGCTTTTTTGCCAGGGAACTCAGTCAGTTTATACCAGCAACCTCCTGAGATGATTGCTTCTCTCCATGGCTATTCAAATAGATCATTCTTGTCTTTGGAGGAGTCTGCCCTGTAAGGCCTATCAGATTTCCTGAGCTCCTTCACCCTTCAGACCTGCTTCCCATGGCACCATCAATATCAGTCTCCCAAGTATGTCAAGGTCTTGTCTGGAGTACACCCATCTGTGCTCCACTACTGGTCTTCCTCATTCCTCTTTGGCATCTTGGACCCCACTATTTCCTGGTCACAACAGCTGAGGCAGGCACTGATGGTCACATCCTGACCAAGTCTTCCTTGTTGGCCAGGACCAGAGCCAGGTGAGAATCACTTTTCCTGGCCAACCTGGCAGCTGTGTTAACAAGTTGTACCAAGATCCTCCAGACTGTTGGCACCCTGTATGCCTTGCCTGGCCAGTGAATGCCCTGGCCTTTATAGGAACCTGCTCATTGACCTGAGACTTCCTTGTATTGCTGACAGAAGACTTTTTCGGCTTCCTCACCCTCATCAAGTAGTTTGTAACTGCCAACACAATATTGTACTACGTTAATGGTTGGTCTTGATCTTAAAGGTCCTTTCCAACCAAAATGATTCTATGATTCTATGTCACCCTGTATCCCTCCATTGCCGCACCCCAGCTCAGCAAGCTCTCCCACCACTTCTCATTTAATCCAAAAATGTCACAGTCCTGTGACAAGTCATGGGGCTTCAGCTCCTCCTGCCTATGCTCCAGATCTTCCTGGCCATGCATCACAGCTGTTGCGCCAGGGTGGAGCACAGACTTCTCACAGGGAAAGCTGCTCACTGCTCAGGTACATCACCTGAAGATCATTGTACATCAAGCAGTTAGTGCTGTGCTGTGCTGCACAGATCCCTTGGCCACAAGACAACCTCAGCACCTCATTGTCACCGTGGAGCCTGCAGGCAGCTCTGACTCGGTACTGACCATTCCACCACCTGTGTGTCCCTGTCTCTATCTAACAGTGCGGCAAGACGTTCTCATAAGAACATCATTCCTGTTTGATTGTAGAGAAGATGAATAGAGTTGTGACCTTGTAAGGAAACACAATAAGAGCTTGAATGATCAAATTAGGAGACTGTCTTCTATGGATGATGTCTGTATGGCATGTTGCGTATGGGTGGGAGTCCCATCCGATTCTACACCACCCAGGCCTCCCACGACCTAATGGGAAGAAACATTATCTATTTTATTCTCTCCTCTCCTTATAATCTTAGCTCTAACAGCATTTTAAACGATACCTCACAGAGGCTGAGTCCCTTTCTTACTGAGATCATAACAGACCAGTGTCTCATGGTAAAAAACTTTCTAGGCACACAGAAATGCAGCCGCTCTACTCCCACAGACTGGAAAGGGTGTAGTTTGCTCAAGTGACCCTTGTCTTGATCCCCATCCACTGCCGGTTGTTCTCCTGCAGAGTCCTGCATCAAAGCTCAAAGGCCTGGGAGACCTTGCTGGTGGTAACTGAGACAAAGAGGACACAGGGTATCTCAGATCCACCTACACCTACTCCTGCTGCATTCAGCAGAGATCCCACATTAGCTCTGTTTCTTCTTTAACTGTTCCTAAAGTAGGAAAACCTCCTCTTGGTGCCCTTGAATGCCCTTTTGAGTTTCAATTGAGTTTTGATATGAACCACTGCTGTGCTTGGATTATGCTGTCCTTGAAGGCAAGATGTATCCAGGCTCACTGAAAATGATTGGTGTGTTCCTTGACTGTATCATCAAGGGTGTGAGTAAAGACCCCGGTGTGATGTGCTTTGTGTTCATGTAATTCCTGCAGCTATTGGGTAGAAGAAGGGACAGACCGTGCCTCTCTGATGGCACCTGATGACTGATACCTCTGACTGATGGCATCAGTCAATGGCACACAGGCACCAAATTGCACTCTTTGTGATGCTGTCTGGGGGGGGCCTGTCCTGCACCCACCCTGAATTCAAATTGCTTTGCTTTAAGTCCTCTCCTATACCTGCAAGCCCTGGCATCTCACATAGCTCTGTGGGACTGGATGTGAATTGAGTAGCTGCCCTGAATTCTGATAGGCAATGTGGGGCTGAACATGAAACAACTGTCAGTGCATTGAGGAGTGACCTAGTAAATACAGCTGAGGGAGAAGAGAAAGAGAGAGATTGAGCTCTCCTTGTGGCACATGGCTCCAGTTGTTCAGATTAATAACTCTGTAGGCTGCCCTGAACATAGATGAGACAAGGAGCTCACATGCAGGTGCCTATTTTGTGCCCACCTGAACACCTGAGGCAAGAGGAATCCCACCTCCTGTGGGTTTGTGGTGTGAGTGGGAGGGAGCTGAGTCCCCTTCTAGCCCCAGGACTACAAACCCACAAATGAGATACTTCTATTGACTCATCTGCATCCCTTCCCTCAGCAGGGGTAAAGGAGATCACTCCCGGTCACGGTCCAGTTGTCCTGTCTAATGATGGGACAAGGAAGTGTTAATCTTAGACCTAACTCTATCTCTCAGAGGAGAAATGCTGCTGCTGGAAAAAACTGTCTCTCCTCATGTGCCAGATGAAACATCAGTGATTGCATGAGCCTGATTCACAGCAGGTTCCCCTGAAGCCCCAGGGACACCTGGAGGGAGCCCAGAGGGGACACAGGAAGAGACACCTTGGGCTGGTCCCTCTGCTGCTGAGCTGGGCTGGGCTCCTGGGGTGGAGGGAGCTGATGGCAAGTGGGCAGCACTGCAGAGAGACAGCTCTGCCCAGGAGCAGCTCCTCTGCAGAGCGCAGCAGGGCTGAGGGCACTGCCTGCAGGCAGCGAGGGGAGAGGAGCCAGGCAGAGAGAGGGTGAAGGCAGTGTGGGGTGGGAGGGTGCTGAGAGCTCACTGGAGGAGAAATCTTTACAACCCTCGACACGGTGAGTCTCTGGCTGCAGGACAATGCAGGGGCAGTTGCTGGTGGGATTACCTGAAGCTGGTGCATCCCACAGTTTACAGGATCTGTCAGGATGTCTCTCACAGTATCTCTGTGGTAGAGGAGAAGAACATGCTCCAGAGCAGGGCTTCCCTGCTGCACTGTCAGAGGGACAGAGCATGACAGCTGCCTTCTCCTGGGGACAACTGCAGGGGTGTGCAGTCAGGGGTGCCCAGGGCTGTCCTTGAGACCAGGGTCCCTGCACCCCAGGGGTCTTTGCGACGGGGCACGGACTGTGCTGCCTACCATGGTCAGCACTCAGCCTGCCCGGGGAGCTCCCTACGGTGCTGCAGGGAGAAGCTGTGGGTGGAAGGAGTGACCCCAGTCAAGGCAGGGTCCTTCTGCTGACAAGGGGATGCTGTGTGGGCCAGGGCTGCTCACAGCTCCAGATCAGCACTAGAAATCTTCCAAGGAGATGTTTCAAGAGGAAGGTCAAGGCAGGGTTTACTCTAAAGATAAAGAGATTTTTCTGAACCTGTTTTCCTACTCTCAGGGCAAGGGAGAGGAGGGGGATGGAGGGAGAGCAGAAGAGAAATAGAAAAGGGCTCATGAAGTTTGAACAAGTCATTGAGACTCCTGAGCTGTATCTTTGAGTGGTCAGTAGGTCTGCTAGGAGCCTCCTAAAGTGCCTCCAGCCACTCCTCTGCCCATGGACAGCACCAGCATCACCTTTGCTGGACCCATCAGGGTGTTCTGCCCTTCTGAACCTCCAAACAGGAACATGCACACAGCCAGTGCCCTGCAAACAGGCAGGTTTGTGTAGGTGAGTGCACAGAGGTTGCAACGGGGTCTGTGAGCACTGACAGAGAAACACCTCCAGGTGGAAAATCTCCAGGCAGCAGGGAAATGATCTGGGAATGAGAGGAAACTAAAACCAGAAATATTGTGCGAGGGAGAGTTCAGAAAACTCTGTATGACCCCCTCCAATGCAGACCCCTTCCTCTGAGCAAGCCCCCTTGCCTCCTCTCCCACCCACCAAAGCCTCTGCCCTCAGGGCCGTGGGCTCCAGGACATGAACCCCCTCCTGTGCAGCCAGAGCTCCAGCAGAGCCGTGGTGCAGCTCTCCAGCCACGTGCCCAGTTCCCTCTGCAGAGCACAGGGGCTGAGAGCAGCTGCCCGGCAATGCTGGTGTGTGGGAGGTGGCGTGCACAGCTGGGTCAGGGTAACGCTGTCCTGAGGGCCCGGCTGCCTCTGCCCTGGCCTCTCCCAGCCACACCCTCACTGGATTTCCCCTTGTTTCTCCACTTGTCTCTGTTATTGCTGTGGTTATTTCATTCTTGCTGCCAGGCTCTCTGGGGAGGTGGAGTTTCAGCTGCAGAGTCACACACTGACCTTGTGGGTCCTTTCCTGCAGGTGTGTCCATGGGAACAAGTGTCCCAGCTTTCCTCCCATCTGTGGGATCTGTTCAATACAGTTTGTGGGGCTGGGATATGAGCTGGCTCCTACTGAGATGCCCTTGTTAGGACACTTGGCTGTCCCCTTGAAATGTCCTTCCAAGCTGCCCTCAGGAATGTAAACCTATTTCATAGCACTTCTGTTCTATCTTAAATCTCTGGAGATTGCAAAGCCTCTGCAACTGAGGAAATGCTGTTGGGTTGGTGAAATAAGGCATGAGTGTCGTGGGCTGGACGTGGGGTGCTGAGACCTTGAGAAAGGGTGAGACATTTAGTGGTCTGCAGTGGATCCCTCTGCTCTCAGCAGCATCTGGTTATTTTTCAGGATAATATGGGAGTGTGATAACCCTCCACGTCAGAAAGGTGCAAGCCCAGAGAAACTGGGAACTTGATGGAGGGACAGACCAGCTCCTCTCACTCTGCACTAACCCACAGGCAATCCTCTTGCCTCGCAGGACTTGCTCTGTTCTCCCTGAGTGCAGCAGAAATGCTGAGGGTTTCTGACATCCAAGAGAATACTCCTCCAGTGAGATGGAGGGGGAGCTGTAAAAGAACCTAGAACTCTTAAACTGCCTTCTGCCCTCCCTGTTCCTTAGCACTGGGGGTGCAGATGCTGACAGACCGTTAACAACAGTTTCATTGGATAAAGTTGACCACTAGGAACGGTCCCTGCCCCTACCCACTTCTGCAGAGGAGGGCTGATCATCGAGAGCCCATGGGCAACTGTCCTGCTCTTCATTGCACATGCTGCCAGCACCAACCACGACTCCAGCCACAAAGCTGAAGGAAGGTCTCCTCTAGAAAAAAAAGGATGTCTGTGTGTTACAGAGGGGGAGACTGTGGGAAATGGCTTTGATTTTGCTTAGTGAAGTCTCTGCTAACTTGTCTCTCTCTTTTTCTCCTATGACAGGTCCCCATGCCCAGAGGCACCAAATGTCCAACAGCAGCTTCATCACCCACTTCCTCCTCCTGGCATTTGCAGACACACGGGAGCTGCAGCTCTTGCACTTCTGGCTCTTCCTGGGCATCTACCTGGCTGCCCTCCTGGGCAACAGCCTCATCATCACTGCTGTAGCCTGCGACCACCGCCTCCACACCCCCATGTACTTCTTCCTCCTCAACCTCTCCCTCCTTGACCTGGGCTCCATCTCAGTCACTGTCCCTAAATCCACGGCCAATTCATTCTGGGACAGCAGAGACATCTCCTACACAGGATGTGCTGCCCAGGTCTTTTTCTTTTCCTTTTTGATTGCAGCAGTGTATTCTCTCCTCACCGTCATGGCCTATGACCGCTACGTTGCCATCTGCAAACCCCTGCACTACGGGACCCTCCTGGGCACCAGAGCTTGTGTCCACATGGCAGCAGCTGCCTGGGCCAGTGGGTTTCTCAATGCTCTGCTGCACACGGCCAATACATTTTCACTACCCCTCTGCCATGGCAATGCCCTGGACCAGTTCTTCTGTGAAATCCCCCACATCCTCAAGCTCTCCTGCTCAGATACCTACCTCAGGGAAGTTGGGCTTCTTGTGGTTAGCGGCTCTTTAGTTTTAATGTGTTTTGTTTTCATTTTGCTGTCCTATGTACAGATCTTCAGGGCTGTTCTGAGGATCCCTTCTGAGCACGGACGGCACAAAGCATTTTCCACGTGCCTCCCTCACCTGGCCGTAGTCTCCCTGTTTACCAGCACCGGCACGTTTGCCTACCTGAAGCCCCCCTCCATTTCCTCCCCATCACTGGATCTGGTGGTGGCAGTTCTGTACTTGGTGGTGCCTCCTGCAGTGAACCCCCTCATCTACAGCATGAGGAACAAGGAGCTCAGGATGCCCTGTGGAAACTGATGACTCGATGTCTTTCTGAAGCAACAAACTGCCCATCATCTTCTGCAGAGCAGTTATAATGTAACTCATTACAGGTCCAGCCTGTTTTTTTTTTTTTTTTTTTTGGTGGTGTTGTTTTTTTACTTGTGATAATGTTGTCATCCCCTTTCTAATTCACTGTCTGCTTGTCTTTTGTGGCTGTGGAAATGAGGAGCCGTGCTCTCTGTGTGTTTACTCAAAATAAAAGACCCTGTAGTGACTATTTCTGTCCTGAGATCCTTCCTCCAAAGCCTTTTTGGAGCTGCAGGGACAGTTCCTTTGTGCATGGGTGGAGGGCAAAAGAGTCTCAGCATGGCAGCACTGCCAGGGATCACCACCATCTGATCTTCCAGTGCTGTTCTCTTTCCACTTCCACACTCTCTGATCCCTTGCATTGGTGTAAGGCCTGAGTGTTCTGGCAGCTTGGTCACAGTTGTGCTGCATGGTAGTCCTGTGACCACAGGCAGGGACAGGCAATGGGCACCTCTGTGACAGAGCTGGCCTCCATAACAGCTTTTCGATAAAGAAAGGTGATCTGCTCAGGGCAGTGCCTGAAGGCTTGGGTCTTCTTCCAAAGATTATCTCAAGAACATGCCCAAGAATGTGTCCTGAAGATGAAAACACCAGTGTACATCTAGACAGTGTGGGTGTGCATGGTTGGGCACACAGCAGTGTCCTCGCAGCCAGACCTCCTACAGGTGACCTGAAGGACCAGCAGAGTTGTGTCTGGTGTGTACTCATGTTCACTGGACACCCCAGGGAAGCTTCCCCAGGGCAATCATCATGGACTAGTCCCTCAGCCTTCAATCCCAGCACTGGCCTTACCCCAGCTTGGAGAGGTTCTTTATCCCTCCATGGAAGTACTCCAAATGAGCAGGTCAAAAGTCCATGTTTGAATGTTACAGATGAGATGTAAGCATGCACATCACGTGCGTGTGGTGAGTTGAACCTGAGTGTACAAAAACAGCTATTCCTTGGGGTTCCATGAAGGTCTGTGGGACACACAGTGTGTCGAGGTCACATTATGTTGGGAGTAACACCCCATGGGAAGCCACCTGAATGCAGCCCTGGGATGTGCTTCCTTGAACCAAGTTCCCTGTGCCCATTCTTCATGACGTGGGGCATGTCAGATGAGTGCAGAGCAGGAAGGTACACCACAGGGCTGTGGTGTCTCCCATCTTCTGGGAGTGGCACCAGCAGTCCAGGGAGACACTATGACTCCTGCCTCCTTGTGTAAAAGGGAAAGACTCTGTCTCTGAACAACCCTGGGTGCATAAGGAGTCCATGAGGCCAGCTCAGATGTGGACATCTCACAGAACCTTGACATTTGTGGGCGTAACTCCAAGAACAAACCTCACCGGCCCATGAGATTCATCTCAGCTGCCTTGGACAGATGCATTGCAAGTGCTCCTGTCTGCTACATCTCCTTTTCCTCTGATTCTGGATTGTGCTCTCAAAAGTGCCAGAGCAATCAGAGAGGTTCTGGTGTCCTTGGAAAAGGCAGATGTCAAACCCATCTTCAAGAAGAGCAGGAATGAGAATTGGGGAAATTACAGGTTGGTCAGCTTGCCTCAGTCCCTGGAAGAGGATGGGACATGTCCTCCTTTAGCCATTTCCAGGCACTTGAAGGACAAGAAAGGGATTGCTGAACCATAATGGGCAGGGGAAAGAAAGCATGTTGTGTGCATGGAGTTTTTCAAGGCCTCAGATGTGGTGTCCTTATAGCCAGATTAGTGGTATCTGGGCTGAAGAAGTGGATGGTGGGTGGGAAGCTGGCTGAACGGTAAAGCCCAAATGTCACCAGTGGTACAAAGTCCTCCTTGCAGCCAGATACTAGTGGCATCCCTCAGTTTCCAGCACTTGGGCCAAAGCTGTTGAACATCTTTATTGTCCCACTGTATGATGTGACGGAGCACACTTTCAGCTCCTTTGTGGATGATGTAAAGCTGGATGGAGGCCTTGAACAACCTCATCTGTTTCACCCTGCCTTGAGCAGGAGAGTGAGACAAGATGATGTTCAAGGCCCTCTTCAAACCTGAGTTATTCTGTGATTCAATGAATCTTTCCCTTGGAGAGGTTTTTGAAGACAGAATAGGCAGAGGAATAAGGAAAAAAATAAAGATGCAGAAAAGGATATATAAAATTTGTCAACATAAATAGAGCAGTTCCTGTAAAGAACGTTTCTCCACTCAAATTATTAGCAGGAACTATATTGGATAAATTTGATAAAACAGCATAATTTTATCTGATCAGGTCCTGGGCCATAGGAGGGTGATGGATGAGTATGGTATTATGAGGTCAGTTGTGTCTCAGAAACTCGTAATCCAGCAGGAAGCGTATGGCTGTGAAGGGGACTGTGAGGTCAGTTCTGTCTCTGTAGGCGATAGGCCAGCAGCAGGAACATGACTGGGAAATTACCTCTGCAAAAGTGCCCCATAGGCCCTATCCAGGAAGAGGGCTTGCATATGGGTTGTCATGTCCATTCTGCCTGAGTACGTGATGGGACAGCAGCAGGCACATGGTTGTTCTGATCTGAGATACTGAAAGGCCAGCAGCAGTCATGTGATTTAGAGGATGATGATGAGGTTACTTCTCTCTGGTCAGGTGAAAGACCACAAGAAGGCTAGCAGGTTGGGTTCCCTGTTTGAAGTTTTTGAGATGGTAGAGCTTTCCTTAGTGGTGGGAAAAAGCGAGAGAGAGGAAAAATGTCACAAAGTGCAATTTGGAAAGTCAAGACTGGATGTCAGGAGGAAGAAATGTCACTTGAAGGGTAGTGCTGTGGTGCAAGAGATCACCCAGAGGGAGTCTGGATCAGCCCATGGCTTTGTGTTTCAACAAACAGCCAGTGAGAATGGAGACACATCAGTGAAGATAGATAGGGAAGTGGTATGTTGAGAGCAAGGCAGCAAAGTGAGATGCTACTCACTACAAGGGTGCCTACAGCCTGCAGGGAAAGAGGGGCAGGTGTAGAAGCATGTAGAACAGTCTGTGATGGAGATGGCCAAGGACGCTGGCAAGGCTGGAATGCATCAAGCTGTGTGGAGCTGAGACAAATAATATTCTACTGGATTCTTTATTGATATTATGTAAACAGGGAGCCTGGATCCATATGTACATGAAGTCTTTCTGTCAAGACAGAAACAAGTGTGTGCCAGGGAAGGTTATGGAGCAGATCATCTTTACTGACATCATGCGGCGTGTACAGGACTACTAGGCGATCAGGCCCAGTCAGCATGGGTTTATGAAAGGCAGGTCATGCTTGACTAGCCTGATCTCCTTCTATGACAAGATGATCCGCTTACTGGATGAGGGAAAGGCTGTGGATGTTGTCTACCTAGACTTTAGTAAAGCCTTTGACAAAATCTCCCACAGCATTCTCCTGGAGAAACTGACTGCTCATGGCTTGGATGGGCGTACACTTCACTGGGTAAAAAACTGTCTGGATGGCCAGGCCCAAAGAGCTGTCGTGAAAGGAGTTAAATCCAGTTGGCAGCTGGTCACAAGTGGTGTTCCCTAGGGCTCAGTATTGGGGCCTGTTCTGTTCAATATCTTTATCAACGATCTGGACGAGGGGAACGAGTGCACGCTCAGTAAGTTTGCAGATGAGGCCAAGCTGGGCGGGACTGTTGATCTGCTGGAGGGTAGGAAGGCTCTGCAGAGGGATCTCGACAGGCTGGGTCAATGGGACAAGGCCGACCGTATGGGGTTCAACAAAGCCAAGTGTCAGGTTCTGCACTTGGGGCACAAGAACCCCATGCACCACTACAGGCTTGGGGAAGAGTGGTTGGAAAGCTGCCTGGCGGAAAAGGACCTGGGGGAGTTGGTCAACAACCAGCTGAACATGAGCCAGCAGTGTGCCCAGGTGGCCAAGAAGGCCAACAGCATCTTGACTTGTATCAGAAATCGTGTGGCCAACAGGACTAGGTAAGTGATCATCCCCCTGTACTGGGAAATGGTGAGCCTGCACCCCAAATACTGTGTTCATTTTTGGGCCCTTCACTACAAGAAAGACATCGAGGTGCTGGAACATGTCCAAAGAAGGGCAACAAGCTGGTGAAGGGTCTGGAGCACAAGTCTTGTGAGGAGCGCATAAGGGAACTGGGATTGTTTAGCCTGGAGACAAGGAGGCTGAGGGGAGACCTTATCACTCTCTACAGCTACCTGAAAGGAGGTTGTAGAGAGGTGGGTTTCAATCTGTTCTCCCAAGCAGCAAGTAGTAGGACAAGAGGAAGCGGCTTCAAGTTGCACCAGGGGAGGTTTAGGTTGGATATCAGGAAAAATGTCTTCACTGAAAGGGTTGTGAAGCCTTGGAACAGGCTGCCCAGTGTAGTGGTTGTTTCACCATCCCTGGAGGTAGTTAAAAGACATGTAGATGTGCTGCTTAGGGACATGGTTTAGGGGTGGACTTGATAGTGTTAAGTTAAAGATAGGACTCGATGATCTTAAAAGTCCTTTCCAACCAATACAACTCTATGATTCTACGATTCTCCTGCTGCCTCCTCCTCCTCCTCCTCCTTTTCCTTCTCTTCATGCTGTGGTCTCCTGCTGCCTCCTCTTTCTCCTCCTCCTCAGACTAAAATCCCTTCCTGCTTTTTTAAGTGGGTCCAGAAGGTGTCACATAAAAATTTGAGGTAAATCAAAAGAGACTTCAGAGCCCTGGGAAGAACGCTAAAAAATTCAGGAATACAGGTAGGGTTTTCCTTAATCCTCCCAGTAATGGGGGGAGACTTTGGAAGAAACAGGCGAGTCCAGGTTATGAATACCTGGCTCCAAGACTGGTGCCTCCACCAAAACTTTATGTTTATAATCCATGAAGAGCCTTCAAGAGACAAGGTATATTGGGACCTGATGGTATCCACTTGTCCCGATGGGAAAAACGTGTCTTTTGGCGTAAGCTTTAAACCAGAATCGATGGGGAAAGAGGATACCAATAGGATTGCAGTAGGTAAGCCAAGAGCTGGCATGGCACCACCTGAGGGTGGCAATACTAGTAGGAACATTTATACTGCTCCTGGGAGCATGGAGGGCTCAGGAGCATATCTGACATGCCTATACACCAACACAGGCAGTATGAGAAACAAATAGGATGAACTGGAAGCGTTGGTCAGCTCCCAGAGCTACAATATCATTGGTATTAGTGAGACTCAGGGGAGTGAGTCCCACGATTGGAGTGCTGGGATGGAGGACTACAGGCTGCTCAAGAGGGACAGGCAGGGCAGGCGAGGTGGAGGTGTCGCACTGTACGTGAGGGAAAGATTTGATTGTACAGCCCCTACAGTTGTTGATGATGTGGTTGAGAGCCTCTGGGTGAGGATTACGGGGATGGAAAACAAAGGAGATGTTGTAGTGAGGGTATGGTATCAATTGCCCAGCCAGGATGTAAGCATTGATGAGTTATTGCACAGGCAATTAGGAGAAATCTCTGGATCGGTAGCCCTTGTCCTTATGGGAGATTTCAACTTCCCAGACATCCACTGGGAATATCATACCGTGGTGATGAGCAGGTCTTGGAAAATCTTGAAGTTTGTATGAGATAACTTTTTGTCACAGGTACTCAGTGAGCCAACGAGGAAAAATGCCCTCCTGGATTTTCTGTTTCTGAATAGAGGAGGACTCGTGGGGGATGTGACGGTATGTGGCTGTCTTGACCACAGGGATCATGAAACGGTTGAGTTTATAATTTTTGGTGTAATGAGAAAAAAAGTTCAGCAAAGTTGCTACTTAGCAGTGTCCCCTGGGAAATGCTTTTGAGGGCTTCAGAGTCCACGAGTGCTGGTCAGTTTTTAGGAGCCGCCTTTTAGAAGCACAGGAGCAGGCATTATCCTATTGTGTCGCAAGCCAAGCAAGTGGGGCAGAAGACCAGCTTGGTTGAACAGAGAACTGCTCTTGGAAGTCAAGAGGGAAGATGAATTGTACAATCTCTGGAAGCAAGGTCAGGGTCTGCAGGAGGATTACAAAGCTGTGGTTCATATACGCAGGGAGAAGACATGAAAGGCCAGAGCTCAGTTAGAATTCAAACTGTCCAATGTTTGTCAGACAACAAGAACAGCATTTTATGTATGTCAATAGCAAAAGGAGGTCTAAAGAAAACATTAGACCAATACTGCTTGAAGATGGTCACCTGACTAAGAGGGTTGAAGTTAAAGTGGAGGCATTCAATACTTTTCTTGCCTCAGTCTTCAATAATACTGATAGACATTGGGCTGCCTGATAGACATTGGGCTGCCGGGTCCCCTGAGTTGCAGGAACGTGGCTGCAGGAACAGTGACTTTCCATTTGTGGACACTGAAATTGCCAAGGACCAGCTGTATCAGCTGAATGGTCACAAGTCCATGGGGCCTGATGGGTTTCGGCCCAGAGTACTGAAGGAACAGGCTGCCCAGGGAAGTGGTGAAGTCACCGTCCCTGGAGGGATTTAAAAGACAAGTAGATGTCATGCTTAGGGATGCGGTTTAGTGGTGGACTTGGTAGTGTTAGGTTAATGGTTGGACTCAATGATCTTAAAGGTCCTTTCCAACCAAAATGATTCTACGATTCTATAATTCCATGATACTATGTTATGACAGGACCCCTCTCGATCACCTGCCAAAGGTCTTGGGACCTGAGGCGGTCCCTGCTGAATGGAAGCTAGACAATGTTATTCCAATTTACAAGAAGGGCAAAAGGGAAGACCCAGGGAACTACACACTTGCGAGTCTAACCTCAGTTCCTGGAAAAATTATGGAGAAGATGATACTGGGTAGTACTGAAAGGCATTTAAAGGACAATGCAATCATCAGGCACAGCCAACATTGGTTCACAAAGGAAAAGTCCTGTTTAACTGATTTGATGTCCTTTTATGATAAGGTCACCTGACCAGTGGATGAAGGGAAGGAGGTGGATGTAGTTTTTCTGGACTTTAGTAAGGCTTTTTATATTGTCCCTCACAGCATCGCGCTACAAGTTGTTGAACTGTGAGATGAGCAGGTTCACAGTGCACTGGGTGAAGAACTGGATGAAGGGTAGTGTAGGGACATATTTGGAGGAAAACAGACATGTTCTGAGCCAGCCATTTGGGACCTGGGACTAAGCACGTAGCAAGCGGCAAAAGCAACTTTGAGGAGTCAGCAGCCTTGAGGAGAGAAAACAAGAAATTAGCAGTTAAGCAACTAAGAACTGAGAAATCAGCGAAAAGTAACCGATGAAGAGCGGAGTAAGAAGGACCAATCATAAGAGACTTGCTATATTGCGTAAACCAATCAGTAGTTCGCTAAGACGTGTGACTGCCTCGTGGACAAGAATTATAACCAATAAGAATATGCGTGATCGCGGGTAGGGAAAGTAAAGATTGTATATAAAGGGATAGTTTTGCTTAATAAAAGGACTTTCACTTGATTCATATTGAATCGTGTGGAGTCCGTTGTTTTCTCTCCTCAGATGGTGACGCCAACGTGATTCTGACTTAGCGAGGAACCGACGTGATCCTGAAACAACTACCAATCGGCAGACGACTCGGGGAACAGCCCAGAAAGAGACACCGTGGCTGGAGAGCGGCTCAGCTGGACTGAGACCGGGATGGGACGGAGCACGGCCCGAGGGGAAAAAAAGAAAAGAACATACATTGCAATGGGACAACCAGTGAGGTGAGCAGCCAGGGAACGGAGATGAGCCAAAATATTTCTAAAGAGGAAAGTGCGATAGTGAGGCTCCTCCTGCATATACTCTCCAAGAGGAGTGAAATACAATGAGCATTCGCTCCGGAGACTGTTAGTCTGGTGTCGAGAACATGGGTTTCCCCCCGACCCACAAAGTGCCTTTAAGGTAGACACCTGGGAAAAAATCGGGAAAGTACTATGGGATGCAGTGAGTAGTGGGGATAAGGATGCTAAAGAATTAGCTACTGCATGGAGAGTTGTTCTTACCGCTCTCCAAGATATGAAAGCAGAAAGATCCGTAGCAGCTGGAGCATTTGCAGCCTTGAGTCCTTCAACACCGGAGGCGTTTCCAGCGGGGCTCCGAGTTTTTGGCCAAATGCCAGTTCCAGTCTTCTCTGCTCCATTGGCACCTCCGGCGGAGGACAAGGGAGGAGTGGAGACTAAAAAAGCAGCTGAGCCACCAAAAGCAGAGGAGGCAGAGAAAGTTGAAATGGTAGTCGATGAACCATGGCCCGAACCCCCGCCCCCGCTCAAGCTGCCAAGACAGTCAAGATACGAGTATCCTCCTTTACTGCCATCAATCCCTCCGTCTCCTGCTACTGCTGCTGATCCATTTAAGCCTGTCCGGGACCCAAAGTGGGCGGAAAAACTTTTAAGGAAGCTGGAGGAGTTGGAAAGACAAAAAATATTAACTGAAAGGCAACAGAAAGAGGAAGTTGATGCTTTAATCCATTTACAGAACCAAATTGAGGAGCGGGGGTCGCATGGAATGGGTGGAGGGGACGCGGGTGCGAGCGGTGGTGCGGGTGGTGAGGATGTGAATAATGACGGGGATCCATGGCTGCGGTGGAGAGGAGTTATTCAAAATGCATTAGTGGAAGACGAAATTCTTCCAACAGCCTTCCCAGTAATTCTAGGAGGTCAAAATAGACCAAATCAGTGGGTGGGCTTTCAATGGGAGATTATTAAGGAAGCCCGTAAAACAATACAACAGAATGGGCTGCATTCGCAGTATACGCAATCATTTATCAATAACATTTTTATGTCTATGCTTTTAACCCCATTTGATTGTAGGCAACTTATGGCAATGATACTAACACCTATGCAGGAACTATTGTGGCGATCCTGATGGTATGATGCAGCAAAAATTACTGCCTAAAAAAATCTGGAATGAGGGGAGGGCGATCTGTTACAGCTGGCAACATATGGCAAACTTGTTGGGGAAGGTAATTTTAGTGACCCGCAGCTTCAGTCTGGTCTGAGTGCAGAAATCCTAACACAATCGGCAACTTTGGCAAGGGAGGCTTTCAAAACCCTCCCTGAGGATGGAAAGGTAACACTTTTATACACCAGGGTGAAACAAGAACCGAATGAACATTATATGCATTTTTTGGAAAGGTTGTGTGAAGCGTTAGAACAGGCGTCACTAACTGATGTTGCCCGAGAAGCTTTATTAATGATATTAGTGGTAGACAATGCTAACCCCACTTGTAAGCGCATTTTACAGGGACAGCCGAAACATTCTAGCCTTGCAGAAATTATGGATGCTTGCGAACGAGTTGGCACAGCTGAAGAAACTGCCGGACACTTGGCAACTGCTTTTGCAGCTGCTGTTAAACCCTAGTGCGCCAAGGGAAAGGTGATCAAGGCCCAAAATGTTTTAACTGTGGGAAACCAGGCCACGTCAAAACACAATGCCGAGTGGTAAAACAAAAAGGGAACGGTGGGAGCGGTTTTGTGGGAACCTGTAATCGTCAGAAATACAGTCACTGTGCAAATGAGTGTAGGTCCAAATTTACCAAGGGTGGAATCCCTTTGGGAAACGGGGGTGCGAGCGTGAAGAGACCCAGTGCAATGACACAAAATGGGTTCTCAGTCCAGGCTGCCTGGATGGCATCACCGCCGCCACAGCAGGGAGTGTCGGAGTGGACGTGGCCACAGTGGTAGAGGTAACTTTAGTGGACTCGCAAGTACAGTGTATTCCCACCAACATGAAAGGCCCACTGGGCCACGGCCTGAGTGCCTTGCTTATTGGGCGGTCTTCCACAACTCGAAAAGGTCTTTTCGTGTTACCCGGTGTAATTGATGCTGATTTTACAGGTATCATATCCATAAGGGTGTGGACACCTTTACCACCAATTCACATACCTGAAGGAGCCAAAATTGGACAACTTGTCCCCTTCCAATCAGCTGTGCCCACAACTGAAAATTGAATAAGAGGAAGTGGGGGATTTGGTTCAACAGACCAAGCTGAAATTTACCTGGCAATGGACATCAGTAAAGCAAAACAAACCGAAGGGGTAACACTAAAAGAACCAGGTGGGAAAACTTGCATGGTCACTATGTTAATTGATACTGGAGCAGATGTCACCACAGTAAGTCAAGAGGCGTGGCCTCAGTCATGGCCCCTGGAGACCCCACTAACGTCCATTATGGGGGCTGGGGGAATACAGACCACCAAAATTAGCAAAACTGTGATTTGTTGTAAATTGAAGGATGGGAGCACGTGCACAGTAAGGCCGTATGTGCTGCCTGTCCCCATTTGTCTATTGGGGAGGGATGCTTTGAGTCAATTAGGAGTCCGTTTGGTAACCAACAGTGAGGGCTTTTAGTGGCAGCGATTGATGAAGGGCGACCAATCCTAAAATTAAACTGGAAAACAGAAAACCCAGTTTGGGTTGATCAATGGCCGCTGTCTGCAGAAAAAATCGCCCATCTTGAAAACTTGATACAGGAGCAACTGGAAAAAGGTCACATTGAACCCACAACAAGTCCATGGAACACCCCAATATTCACCATACCAAAGAAAAGTGGAAAATGGTATTTGTTATATGACCTTCGAAAAATCAATGAGATCATGGATGATATGGGAACCCTGCGACCGGGACTCCATCCCCTGATATGATTCCTAAAAACTGGGACATTTTAATCATTGACTTAAAAGATTGTTTTTTTGCTATCCCATTGCACCCCAAGGATTATCAAAAATTTGCCTTTTCGGTGCCATCAGTGAACAAAACTGCACCTATGAAACGATATCATTGGGTTGTGTTACCACAGGGTATGAAAAATTCACCAGCAATGTGCCAAATGTATGTGGCCTGGGCACTTGCTCCTGTACGAAGGAATTACCTAAATTTGATCATATACCATTATATGGATGACATTCTAATAGCAGGAAAACAACTGGACAAGAAACAACTGATTAATACACTGCAGACTGAACTAGCAAAAAGTGGGTTGCAAATAACCCCAGAAAAAGTACAACAGGAGGAAAATTGGAAGTACCTGGGGTGGGAAATTACGAAAACAACTGTTAAACCCCAAAAACTAGAGATTCGAGTAAACATCAGTACTTTAAATGATGTGCAAAAATTGTTGGGAGACCTCAATTGGGTATGCACCATGTGTGGTCTCACCAATGCAGAATTGGCACCTTTGATGCAACTGCTAAAGGGAGGAGGTGGTGTAGATGCTCCTCGCACATTGACACAGGAAGCTGAGCAGGCATTGAAACACCTGAGCATCAAAATAACTACAACATATACTCACCACTGGGACCCAAATTACAGTCTTGGACTGTTGGTTATCAACCACGACAGACATCCCCTGGCACTAATTATGCAGTGGGTGTCTGGCAAGGATCCTTTACATGTGCTGGAATAGATATTTTTGCCGATGCAACCAAAACGTACCATTACTACAAAGCTAGAGGCCATAGCTCAACTTGTGATGAAAGGGAGACAGAGGGTTGTAGAGATGGCAGGCGTCGAACCTGATTTTTTAGTTGTTCCACTGGTTGCGGAGTATTTACAATGGGCATTGCAAAATTCAATACATTTACAGATTGCATTGATGGACTATAAGGCTAGCACTACTGGGCTCCCTGGGGTTACTGGGAGCACTGGGGTTACAGAGCCGACTGGGAGTACTGGTGTTACTGGGAGCACTGTTGTTACTGGGCGCCCTGGTGTTACTGGGCGTGGTGATGTTACTGGGTGTCCTGGTGTTACTTCGAGCACTGGGGTACAGGGCAGACTGGGAGCACCGATGTTACCAGGAGCCCTCGTATAACTGGGTATACAGGTGTTACCACTGTAACTGGGCGCCTTGGGTACACTGGCGTTACTGGATGCACTGGTGTTACTGGGCACCCTGGTGTTAATGGGCGCACTAGTGCTACTTGGGTCCCTCGGGCTACTCGGCACCCTCTTGTTACTGTGAGCACTGGGGTTACTGGGGAGACTGGGAACACCGGTGTTACTGGGAGCACTCGTGTAACTGGGCACATTGGGACCGCTAATGTTACTGGGCGCAATTGTATTACTGCGTGCCCTGGAGTTACTGGGCACACTGGGATTACTGGGAGCCCTGCTGTTGCTGGGTGCACAGGTGTTTTTGGGACTACTGGGCGCGCTGAAGTTACTGGGTGCCTGGGGTTACTGAGCACACAGGGGTTACTGGGAGCACTGGTGTTACTGGGAGCCCTGGGGTTAGTGGGAGCACTGGTGTTACTGGGAGCACTGGGAGCACTGGTGTTAATGTTCGCCCTGGTATTACTGGGAGCGCTGGTGTTACTGGGGGCACTGGTTTTACTGAGATCACTGGAAGACCTGGGATCACTGCGATTAGTGGGAGCATTGGTGGTACTGGGAGAACTGGGAACACTGGTGTTACCGGGGGCATTGGTGTTACTGGGAGCCCTGGCGTTATTGAGCACCTGGTGTTATTGTGCGCCCTGGTGTTACTGGGAGCACTGGGGTTACTGGGCAGACTGAGAGAACTGGTGTTTCTGGGCGTGCTGGTGTTACTGAGCACCCTGGTGTTACTGGTCAGACTGGGAACACTGGTGTTAATGAGAGCCCTGGTTTTACTGGGCACACTGGGTTTACTGGGAGCCCTGGTGCTACTAGGCGTACTGGTGTTACTGGAAGCACTGGTGTTCCTGGGAGCCCTGGTGTTAGTGGGCGCACTGGTGTTCCTGGGAGCACCGGGTTTACTGGTAGCTCTGGTGATCCTGGGAGTGCTGGTGGTATCGGGTACGCTGGGGTTACTGGGCGCTATGGGCTTACTGGGAGCACTGGGGTCACAGAGCAGACAGGGAGCACTGGGGATACTGGGAGCAATGGTGTTATTGGGAGCACTCTGGTTAATGGCAGCCCCAGAAGCATTCGGTTACTGGGAGCACTGTCAGCACTGGGTGTTACTGGGAGCAGTGGGGTTACTAGGCAGACTGGGAGCACTGATCTTACTGGTAGCACTGGTGTTACTGTGAGCACTAATGTAACTGGGTGCGCTGGGAGCACTGGTGTTACTGGAAGCCCTGGTGTTACTGGGAATGCTAAAGTTACTGGGCACACAGGGGTTACTGGGTGCCCTAGGGTTACTGAGTGCACTGGGGTCACAAAGCAGACTGGGAGCACTGGTGTTTCTGGGAGCCCTGAGTTTATTGGGCAGACTGGGTGCACTGGTCTTACTGGGAACACAGCACACTGGTGCTATTGGGAGCCCTGGTCCTTCTGGGTGCCCTGGAGTTAGTGGAACTCCAGGTGTTACTGGGAGGCCTGGGGTTACTGGGCACACAGGGGTTACGGGGAGCACTGTGGTTACAGAGCATACTGGGAGCACTGGTGTTACGGGGAGCACTGTTGTAACTGGGCGCACTGGGAGCACTGGTGTTGCTGGGAGCACCGGTGTTATTGGGAGCACTGGTGTTACTGGGCGCACATTGATTTTACTGGGTGCACTGGTGTTACTGGGAGCACCGGGGTTACTGAGACCACTAGTGTTACTGGGTGCCCTGGCGTTACACCAGACTGGGAGCACTGGTGTTACTAGGAGCGCTGGGGTTAATGAGCACATTGGTTTTACTGGGAACCCTGATGTTACTGGGAGCACTGGGGTTACTGGACACACTGGTGTTACTGGCAGCACTGATGATACTGGAAGCACTGGGAGCACTGGTGTTACCGAGAGCACTGGGAGACCTGGGATCACTGTGCTTAGTGGGAGCACTGGTGTTACTTGGAGCACTGGTGTAACTGTGTGTACTGGGAGCACTGGTGTTACTTGGAGCCCTGGGGTTACTGGGCACCCTGGTGTTACTGGGTGTCATGATGTTACTGGGAGCACTGGGGTTACTGGGCAGAGTGGGACAACTAGTGTTTCTGGGCGCCCTGTTGTTACTGGGCGTGCTGGAGTTACTGGGCACCTGATGTTACTGGAAGATCTGGTGTTACCAGACACAATGATGTTACTGGGCACCCTGGTGTTACTTGGCACACTGGAGTTACTGGGAGACCTGGTGTTACTAAGTGCACTGGTGTTACTGGGAGCACCAGGGTTACTGGGAGCACTAGTGTTATTTGGAGCATGGGGGTTACACCATACTGGGATCAGTGGTTTACTTGGAGCTCTGGGGTTACTAGGCGCGTTGGTTTTACTGGGAGCCCTGGTGTTATTGGGAGAACTTGGGTTACTGGGTGCCCTCGTGTTATTGGGTGCCCTGGTGTTACTGGGAGCACGGGTGTTATTGGGAGAACTTGGGTTACTGGGCACACTGGGGTTACTGGAAGCCCTGGTGTAACTGGGTGCAAAGGTGTTACTAGGTGCCCTGATGTTACTGGGAACACTGGAGTTTCTGGGCATTCTGGGAGCATTAGTTTTACTGGGAGCCCTGGTGTTACCGGGAGCACTGGTGTTATTTGGAGGATCGGGGTTACTGGTAGCACTGTGAGCACTGGTGTTACTGGGTGCCATGGTGTTACCGGGAGAACTGTTGTAAATGGACACACTGGGTGTGCTGGGAGCACTGGTGTTGATGGGCCCCTTGGTGTTACTGGGAGTACCGGGGTTACTGGGAGCGCTGGAGTTACTGGGCACCGTGGTGTTACTGGGCGCCCTGGTGTTAATGCCAGACTGGGAGCTCTGTTGTTACTAGGAGCGCTGTGGTTACTGGGCACATTGGTTTTACTGGGAGCCCTGGTGTTACTGGGCACCGTCGTGTTACTGGACGCCCTGGTGTTATTGGGAGCGCTGGGGTTACTGGGAGCACGGAAGTTACTGGTCAGACTGGGAGTAGTGGTGTTACTGGGGTCCCTGGGGTTACTGGGCAAACTGGGAGTACTTGTATTACTGGGCGCACTTGTGTTACTGGGAGCGCTGCGTCACTGCAAACATTGGTTTTACTGGGATCCTTATTGTTACTGGGAGCCCTGGTGTTACTGGGAGCCCTGGGGTTACTGGGCACATTGGTTTTACTGGGCACCCTGGTGTACCTGGAGCACTGGTGTTACTGGACTCCCTGGTGTTAGTGGGTGCACAGTTGCTACTGGGAGCACTGGTATTACAGGGTGCAGTGGGAGCACTGGGATCTCTGGGAGCACTGGAGTTACTGGGAGCACTGGTGTTACTCGGCATCCTGGGGTTAATGAGGAGACTGAGAGCACCAGGATTACTGGGAGCACTGGTGGCACTGGGCACCCTGGGATACTAGGATCTCTGAGAGCACTGGGATTACTGGAAGCAGCAGTGTTAGTGGGAGCACTGGGAGCACTGGTGTTACTGGGCACCCTTTTGTTACTGGGAGGCCTAGTGTCACTGGGATCAGTGTTGTTGCTGGGCGCCCAGGTGTTACTGGGTGTCCTGGAGTTATGGGCACACAGGGGTTACTGGGAGCCCTGGTGTTACTGGGCACACTGGTGTTACTGGGAGCACTGGGGTTACAGAGCAGACTGAAAGCCCTGGTGTTAGCGTCAGAACTGCTTTTAATGGAAGTGCTGGGAGCACTGGTGTTATTGGGCACTCTTGTGTTACTGGGAGCCCTGGTGGTACTGGGAGTCCTCGTGTTACCGGGTGCTGGGGTGTTACCGGGCATCCTGGGTGCCCTGGTGTTACTGGGAGCACTGGGGTTACTAGGAACACTGGGTTTATTGGGTGCACTGGGGTTACTTGGCCTCCTGGGCTCACTGAGCAGACCGGGAGAACTGGGGTACTGGGAGCCTGGGGAGCACTAGGTTCACTGGGAACACTGGGGTCACTGGGCGCACTGGGGTTACTGGGAGCCCTTGGAGCACTGGGGTTGCTGAGAGCACTGGGGGCAATGGGGGCAATGGGGTTACTGAGAGCACTGCTGTTACTGGGAGCACTGGGGTTACTGGGCGCACTGGGGTTACTGGGAGCACTGGGATTACAGAGTAGACTGGAAGCCCGGGGGTTACTGGGAGAACTGGTGTTACTGGACAGACTGGGAGCACTGGAGTTACTGGCCACATTGGTGTTACTGGGTGGCCTGGTGTTAATGGGCACCCTGGTGTTACTGTGCACCATGGGGTTACTGGGAGGATTGTGGTACCTGGTAGCACTGGGAGCCCTGGTGTTACTGGGAGCACTGATGGTACTACAAGCACTCTTCTAACTGGGCACGCTGGTAGCACTGATGTTACAGGGCGCACTATTGTTACTGGTTGCCCTGGTCTTACTGGGCACTCTGGTGTTACTGGGAGTGCTGGTGTTACAGGGAGCACTGGGGTTACAAGGAGCACTGGGGGGAATGGGAGCAATGGGGTTACTGGGCAGACTGGAAGCACTAGGGGTACTGGGAGCACTGATGTTACTGGGAGGCCTGGGGTAACTGGGAACACTTGGATTACTGGGAGCCCTGAAGTTACTGAGAGCTCTGGGGTTACTTGGAGCACTGCTGTTACTGGGAGCGCTGGTATTACCGGTTTGCTCGGGGGTTCCAGAAGGCAGCTGCATGCTCCTGCCCTAAGAGCTGCTCAGCCACCTACGACATCATATGCACCCATGCACAGAAGGTTCCTGCTCCAGCCCTATCGCCTGCTCATGTACACG
Source organism: Nyctibius grandis (assembly GCF_013368605.1). NCBI lineage: Eukaryota > Metazoa > Chordata > Aves > Nyctibiiformes > Nyctibiidae > Nyctibius > Nyctibius grandis. The sequence goes on from NW_027167609.1 coordinate 66,985, forward strand.
TGACATCACAAACCCCTGCACACCCCAGCTGCAGGCTCCTGCCCTGACAGGTACAGAGCCACCAGGGACATCACAAGCAGCTGCACATCCCGGGGTCCTGCTCCACGCCTATTGGCTACTCGCTCAACTGAGGCCTCCCAGGAACCAGAATAAATCAGAGGCGGGTTTCTGTCCTAGCACCCAATCAGCCATCAGTGACATCAGAATCAGCTGCAGAAGCCAGGTGCATACTCCTGCCCTATGATCTGCTCAGGCACATGTGACATCATAAGTACCTGCACCAGCCAGCTGCACGCACCTGCCGTAACTGCTACAGAGCCACCAGTGCCATCACAAGCAGGTGCACCAGCCAGCTGCAGACTCCTGGCCTTATCAACATCTAAAAGTGGCATCAGAAGCACCTGCACAAGCCAGGGTCTGCTCCTCCCCTGTCACCTACTCAGCCACCTGTGACATCACAGAATCACAGAATCAGCCAGGTTGGAAGAGACCTCTGGGATCATCGAGTACAACCATTGCCCTGACACCACCCTGTCAACTAGACCATGGCACTAAGTGCCATCTCCAGTCTTTTCTTAAACACATCCAGAGATGGTGACTCCACTACCTCCCTGGGCAGCCCATTCCAGTGTCTAATAACCCTTTCTGAAAAGAAGTTCTTCCTAATGTCCAACCTGAACCTCCCCTGGAGAAGCTTGAGGCTGTGTCTTCTTGTCCTATCTCTAGTTGCCTGGGAGAAGAGGCCGACTCCCACTCCACTAAAACCTCCCTTCAGGTAGTTGTAGACTGCACTAAGGTCACCTCGGAGCCTCCTCTTCTCCAGGCTAAACAACCCCAGCTCCCTCAGCCGTTCCTCGGAGGTCAGACCCTCCAGACCCTTCACCATCTTGGTCACCCTCCTCTGGACTCGCTCCAACACCTCAACATCTTTCTTGAAGTGCGGGGCCCAGAACTGGACACAGGATTCAAAGTGCGGCCTCACCAGTGCCGAGTACAGAGGGATGATCACTTCCCTAGACCGGCTGGCTACATTATTCCTAACAGAGGCCAGGATGCCATTGGCCTTCTTGGCCACCTGGGCACACTGCTGGCTCATGTTTAGCCGGCTGTCCATCAGCACCCCCAGGTCTCTTTCCACCGGGCCACTTTCTAACCACTCTTCCCCCAGCCTGTAGAGCTGCATGGGGTTGTTGTGGCCGAAGTGTAAGACCCAGCACTTGTTCTTGTTGAACCTCATGCCGTTGGTCTCAGCCCATCTATCTAACCTGTCCAGATCCCTCTGAAGGGCCTTCCTACCCTCCAGCAGATCGACACTCCCACCCAGCTTGGAGTCATCTGCAAATTTGCTGAGGCTGCACTCAATCCCTACATCTAGATCATCTATAAAGATATTGAACAGCACCGGCCCCAGAACTGAGCCCTGGGGAACACCGCTAGTGACCGGCCGCCAGTTGGACTTTGCTCCATTCACCACCACTCTCTGGGCTCGGCCATCCAGACAGTTTTTAACCCATGGAAGTGTCCACACATCCAAGCCCCGGGCAGCCAGTTTATCTAGGAGGATGCTGTGGGAGACAGTGTCGAATGCCTTACTGAAGTCTAGGTAGACTACATGCACAGCCCTGCCCTCATCTACTAAGCGGGTCACTTTGTCATAGATGAGACCAGGTTGGTCGAGCAGGACCTGCCTTTCATGAATCCATGTTGGCAGACCCCGATGCCCCCATTGTCCTGCATGTGCCGTGTAATGGCACTCAGGATGATCTGTTCCATCACCTTGCCTGGCACCGAGGTCATGCTGACAGGCCTATAGTTCCCTGGATTGTCCTTCCGGCCCTTCTTGTAGATGGGCGTTACATTTGCTAATTTCCAGCCAGCTGGAACTTCTCCAGTTAACCAGGACTGCCGGCAGATAATCGAGAATGGTTTGGCAAGTTCGTTTGCCAGTTTCTTCATTACTCTGGGGTGAATCCCATCTGGGCCCATAGCCTTGTATGTGTCCAACTGGCACAGCAGGTCACTAACTGTCTCCTCCTGGATTACGGGAGGTTCACACAGCCCCCCGTCCCTAACTTCAGGCTCTGGGGGCCGAGTCTCCTGCGGACAACCGGTCTTGACATTAAAGACCGAGGCAAAGAAGGCATTGAGCACCTCTGCCTTTTCCTCATCCCCTGACACTACACTACCCTAAAAGATATCAGGCATTGTAGTTCACATGCAGGGCTGCTTGGCAGGTACCCCCAAACAGCCCTCATCATTTCCTTTGCTTCACCTTTTCTTTCCTTTTTTACTGTTTTCCCACTCACAATTTCTTCCTGTTGACCATGCTTGTACCACTCTATGCAAACAGCCCACCTCTCTTTCCCCTGTCCTCCCTTGCCCTTTTTTGGGGTTTCCTTGTACATTCATTTGGGGTTTCTGAGCTTGCGCCGTGAGAATTCCTACCTTGGTCAGTATTGCCATTAAACTAGTACCTCCTTCTACTATCTCTAGAGTCCTACAATTCCCCATGCTGTTATTTAATCAGAGGCACCACAACTTTGTTGGGCCATCTGTACGCACACATTACAAGCTGTCAAAACAGAGCTTCACTCCAGGGGTACCTTGAGAAAGTCTCTGATTTGGCAATAGAAGCCTCATGAAGTTTTACAAGGAGAAGTTGCAAGTCCTTTTTTGGGGGCAGAATAACCCCAGACATGAGGGCAGGCTGGGACCTGAATAGCTCAGGAGTGACCCTGAGGAGAAGGGCCTGGGCATTACGAGGGATACCATAGCGGTGAGTGGTGTGTGCTCACAGTTAATAAGGCCAACAGCATACAGGGCTGCATGAGGAGGAGAGTAGCCACCCAGACAAGAGAGTTATCATCCCCCTTCACTCAGCACTGGTGTGGCCATATCTGGACTAGTGTGTTTGGGTGTGGGACTCCCCAGTCTGGAGGAATGGGGAGGAACTGAAGAGGTTCTAGATGAGACCTGTCAGGATGGAATTTGGGGCCTCTGAGGAGAGGCTGAGGGCCCTGGGCTTCTTTAGCTTGGTGAAGTGAAGGCTCAGGGCACTACAAGGCTAGACTGCACCAGCTTGAAGGGTGGTTTCAGAGATGATGGAGATTTTCTTGGTAGTGGGAAGAGAAGGAAACCTCCACAAAGTGCATCTTGGAAGGTTCAGACTGGAGGTGAGGAAAAAGAAATGTCACTCAAATGCAAGAGGTCACCCAGAGGGAGTCTGGATCAGCACATGGCTTTGTGTTTCAAGGAACAAGCAGCAAAATTAGTGAGACATCAGTGAAGGTATAGAAGTGCTGGGGTGAGAGCTAGGTGGGAAAGCAAGATGAGTGTCTGCAGCCTGAAGAGGAAGAGGTACAGGCATGGGACACTGTAGGACAGCCTGCAGTAGAGATGGCCAAGGGATCTGGCAAGATTAAAAGGCTCAAGAGGACTGAGGGCTTTGTTCCCTTGGCCATGGCAGTTGCCTCAGACACCGAGACCTACCAAGAGAAAATTTCTTTTGAGGGTCTGGACTTTGTTTCCCTTGCTTGGAGAGACCAGTCAGTGTCATAGAATTTTCCTACACTTGTCATTTCTCACTCTCACATCTCACTGCCCCCAGGAAGAGCCCTGAGCCACGTGTGAGGGATAAGATCTGCCTTCCCAGGGCCTGGGAGTTCAGGGCTTGGCCTTTCTGCTTCATCAAACAAACCAAAGGGTTTTCTCAGCATTACAGTCACCTGCACAGGGCCTTTGCCTACCTGCAATCACAGCCTCCAATTATCTGCTCTAACGAGTCCTTGGGGAGGCTTTGTCAGTAATGGCCCCAGTGGGGCCCATTAATGCTTCCAGGTACTTTGAGTTTTGCTTCTGACTTCTCGAGTAGTTTCTTCAATCCTCTCTCAGTACCTGAGGTTCAGGGAGGCAGAATCCAATACACCTCGGGGCTCGTTAAAATACAGAAAGCCCTAACAAGCCATGTCTCTTCTTCTAATTTTCTTCAAGTCTTCAAGACTTGTACAGCTGATGAGAGAGGTTTCATAGTGTAGTTAAGGAGGAAGATTTCAAAGTGCAGCTAATAAAAATGAGGGGTTTTTATTTTAAAGATATTTTTGTATTACTTTTCAGTTTAAAGAAGAGATGATAGAAGCATTGTCCTAGCAGCTTGGAAGAGAGTCCCTTGAGGTCTGACACTGTGTGGACAACTTTGCTCCTCACTTCCCCAACCCCACCATTTCTGTCATTGGCCACCTGGGACTTAGGTCACTGTTCCTTACATCAGACTTCTCCACTGAAGTTTGCAGCTGGATGTTACAGCTCCATTGCACCATCTCCCACCTGCTCTCCTTGGAGAACTGGCTGCACACAGGCACAGAAGAATTTTTCTTATATGCACGGAAAAAAAAACCTGAAGCGTGATAAAATTTCATAAAGAATGTGTAACCATATGCTGAGTACAAGCTGCCTCTAATGAGGTCACCTTTCTACAAGGGATGATCTTATGAGAAATGTTTTAGATAGGTAGATAACAAAGGATTGATACGAACATAATTAAAGAGCTGGCTAAGGAGACAATTAGACTGTTGAAAGACAGGAAAGATTTTAACTAGCTGAAGCTCAAAAAGGCAGCAGCTGGCAAATGAGAGGAACCTGAAGGAAAAAATCATAGATTCATAGAATATCTCCAATTGGGAAACAGGACATTCTGAACCCATGTTGACTGTGCCTGATGATTACATTGTCCTTTAAATACCTTTCAATAGCACCCAGAATCCTCAAAGCATAGAATAGCTCAAGTTGGAAGGGACTCATAAGGATCATCAAGTCCAGCTCCCTGCTCCTCACAGGAATGTGTTTGGTGACAGGGTGTTTGGTGAAGGGGGCAGTTGCACAGGTTATATTCTCATCAGTTCCTTCCGTGTTAGTTGAAAATAGGGAAAGGACTATGAAAACACAACAGATTAATACATGGCTAAGAGACTGGTGCTGTAGGTGGGATTTTGGGTTCTTTGACCACGGGGCAGCTTTCATGGCACCGGGCCTGCTTATGCTGGATGGGGAACACCTGAGTCAGAAGGGGAAAAGGGTTATGGCCCAGAAGTTGGCAGGGCTGATCAAGAGGTCTTTAAACTAGGTTTAATGGGGGAGGGGGATAAGATCAGGGCAACTAGAAATGAATCACAGAATCACAGAATCAACCAGTTTGGAAGAGACCTCAGGGATCATCGAGTCCAACCGCTGCCCCTACACCACCCTGTCAACTAGACCATGGCACTAAGTGCCATCTCCAGTCTTTTCTTAAACACATCCAGAGATGGTGACTCCACCACCTCCCTGGGCAGCCCATTCCAATGTCTAATAACCCTTTCTGTAAAGAAATTCTTCCTGATGTCCAACCTGAACCTCCCCTGGCGAAGCTTGAGGCTGTGCCCTCTTGTCCTATCGCTAGTTGCCCAGCAGAAGAGGCCAACTCCCACTTCACTAAAACCTCCCTTCAGGTAGGTGTAGACTGCAATAAGGTCACCTCTGAGCCTCCTCTTCTCCAGGCTAAACAACCCCAGCTCCCTCAGCCGTTCCTCGTAGGTCAGACCCTCCAGACCCTTCACCAGCTTGGTCGCCCTAGGGGCGACAGGCCTGCGTCGGGGGCAAGGCCGCTAGTCCAGCTGAAGTCCATTTACACCAATGCACGAGGTATGGGCAACAAACAGGAAGAGCTAGAAGCCAGTGTACAGCAGGAAGGTTATGATGTGGTTGCCATCACAGAAACGTGGTGGGATGACTCTCACGACTGGAGTGCTGCTATGGATGGCTATAGGTTCTTTAAGAGGGACAGGCAAAGCAGGAGAGGCGGTGGGGTAGCGCTGTATGTTAGGGAGTGCTTGGACTGTATTGTCGATCTGCTGGAGGGTAGGAAGGCCCTACAGAGGGATCTGGACAGGTTAGATAGATGGGCCAAGACCAACGGCATGAGGTTCAACAAGAACAAGTTTGGCCACAACAACCCCATGCGGTGCTACAGGCTGGGAAGAAGAGTGGTTAGAAAGCGGCCCGGCAGAAAGAGACTTGGGGGTGTTGATCAACAGCCGGCTAAACATGAGCCAGCAGTGTGCCCAGGTGGCCAAGAAGGCCAATGGCATCCTGGCCTCTGTTAGGAATAATGTAGCCAGCCAGTCTGGGGAAGTGATCGTCCCTCTCTACTCGGCACTGGTGAAGCTGCACCTTGAATCCTGTGTCCAGTTCTGGGCCCTGCACTTCAAGAAAGATGTTGAGGTGTTGGAGCGAGTCCAGAGGAGGGCGACCAAGATGGTGAAGGGTCTGGAGGGTCTGACCTCCGAGGAATGGCTGAGGGAGCTGGGGTTGTTTAGCCTGGAGAAGAGGAGGCTCCGAGGTGACCTTAGTGCAGTCTACAACTACCTGAAGGGAGGTTTTAGTGGAGTGGGAGTCGGCCTCTTCTCCCAGGCAACTAGCAATAGAACGAGAGGACATAGCCTCAAGCTTCATCGGGGGAGGCTCAGGTTAGACATTAGGAAGAACTTCTTCTCAGAAAGGGTCATAGACATTGGAAGGGGCTGCCCAGGGAGGTGGCGGAGTCACCATCTCTGGATGTGTTTAAGAAAAGACTGGAGATGGCACTTAGTGCCATGGTCTAGTTGACATGGTGGTGTCAGGGCAATGGTTGGACTCGATGATCCCAGAGGTCTCTTCCAACCTGGTTGATTCTGTGATTCTGTGAATATCTTAAAATAAACCATATGACTAAGAGCATCATCCAGTGTTGCCGCTTGTCTGCAGCAAGCTCCGTTCGGTTGCTGGCTGGCCTGAGGCTATCCGCACCCCAGGGCCATTGAGCACTGACACCAATGTGAGGATGCAACAAATGGCGTTTATTTAACTGTGCAACAGCCTTATATAGTCGTCTTGTCCCGTACGAACTCGCATGATAATGACACATCCTGCTCCTTTTGCCACGCCCACCTTCCATTACAGCCTGAGATTTTCCGGTCGCCGTACCCTAATCTACCTACAATCCAGACACTCCTAAACTCTGACAGGTTTGGTGCTATGACCACTTCTCTGGGGAGCCTGTTCCAGTGACTGTCCACCCTCTCAGTGAAGAACCTTTTCTTAATGTCCAATCTGAAGTTCCTCTGATGCAGCCTCATTCTATTTCCTCGTGTCCTGTCGCTGGTCACCAGAGAGAGGAGATCAGCACCTCCCCTTCTGCTGCCCTCCTTGAGGAAGCTGTAGCGTTCATTGAGGTCACCCCTCAGCCTTCACTTCTCCAAGCTGGAGAAGTCATGTGACCTCAGCTGCTCTTCATAAGTCTTGCCCTCGATGCCTTTCACCATCTTAGTCACCCTCTCTGCACACGCTCTCATAGTTTGATGTCCTTCTTCTACTGAGGTGTCCACAACTGCATACAGTGTTCGAGGTGGGTCCGCACCAGTGCAGCATAAGTGGGACAATCATCTCCCTCGATCGACTAGCTATTCTGTGCTTGATACACCGCAGGACACAGTTGTCCCTTTTGGCTGCTGGGACACACTGTTGACTCCTATTTAACTTGCCATCAACCCAAACCCCCAGATCTCTTTCTGCAGGGCTGCTCTCCAGCCTCTCATCCCAACGTTTGTACGTATAACCAGGATTACCTCATCCCAGGTGGAGAATCTGGCACTTGCTCTCATTACATTATATTACAGTTGGTGATTGCCCATCTGTTTAGTCTCTTCACCTCTCTCTGTATGGCTGTCGGGTTCCGGATTTAAGGTCCGCCTCCAAAGCAAATTTAGAAATAAAATGCAGACAATCCCCGTCCGCCTCCCCTGCTCCCCGAGAGAGAGAGGGAGAGAGAGAGAGAGAACCGCCTAATTAGTAATTCCAGTGCAGCCCACGTGCGGCGTGCCTGGTTCAATGCAGACAGCCCGCGCGCAGGGCCCGCGAAAATTATAAATAATTCCAGTGCAGCCCATGTGCGGCGTGCCTGGTTCAATGCGAACACCCGGTATGCTTAACCTGCCTGTAGGTAAAGCACCCCCAAAGAATCCTGACCCGAAATATTAAAGATTCGTGATCCTTGAGTTCGGACAAAGCACAACCGAGGCACGGTATCAACAAACTTGGCTCTGACTTTATTAGGTCCAACACTGAGGCAACTCAATATTCAAGGAAAAGAGAGAGAGAGAGGTAAAAGAAAGAAAGAAACAGAGAAAACAGTTGAAAGAGAAAGAAAAAGAAAATATTCACCACCCTGAGATCCAGCGGTGTCCTGCTTCCTACTTGGAAGATGGCGGTGAGGGTCCCACGTGTTGAAGTGATCCAGCCTCTTTTATAGAGTTTTTCGGCAGAGTCATGTGACTGGGAGCCGTCAGTCAACAGTTCGCACCAATCACAGGTCCGAAGGCGGGACATGTCCGGTTCCTGCACCGTAGGATTGGCCCCTTGCCAGGCTGTCACCGGAGACACGCATCCGGAGGCGGGTGGAGGGCGGGCGCCTAGCTTATTGCACCATCTTACGTTGCCAGGCTCAGGCATTCCAGGCAGCCGCCATAAGATGTCGCCCGAGCACGTGGTTTACGATTTCTGAGACAATGCTCAAAAGGAAGGGGACAGATTCCCACAATGGCCTCTCTACACTCAAGGGAGTCCACTGCTCCTCCTAGTGTAGTATTGTCAGCAAAGTTACTTAATGTACATTCGATTCCTGCATCCAGATAGTTTATAAAAACATTAAAGAGCACTGGCCCTAAAACTGAGCCCTGGGGACCCCACTGGTGACTGCCTGCCAGCCTGATATGTCCCCATTTATAACAACCCTTTGAGCCTGACCTGTCAGCCAATTGTGCCCACAACGTATGATGGACTTATCTAGCTGTGGGCTGGAGAGTTTATCCAGAAGGATACTGTGAGAGACAGTATCAAATGCTTTGCTTAAATCCCCAAACACCACATCTACGGGCTTCCCCTGCTCAAGTAGATGGGTGACCTTGTCATAAAAGGAAATTAAGTTGCTTAAGCAGGACTTTCCTCTCATGAAACCATGCTGCCTATGATGAATGACTGTGTCCAGTTCTGGGCTCCCCCGTACAAGAGAGAGATGGAGCAACCGGAGATAGTCCAGTGAAGGGCCACAAAGGGCACCTCTGGTATGAGAGTAGGTTGAAAGAATTGGGACTGTTCAGCCTGGGGAAGTAAAGGCACTTTATGGTTGTATGTACTCGAGTGTAGGTGTATCTACAGGCCACTGTCCTTCAGAGGTGTACCTGCTCCAGTGTGGGCGAGTCATCACAGTCCCTATAGCGGTGTACATGTTCTGGCATGGGCTTATTGAAAGTCAACCGCCTCCTCAGGTGGTGTACCTCCAGTGTGAGCTTATCCACAGGTCACCTTCCATTTGACCACAATTCACACTGGAGTTTTACCAAGTTCCCTCACTGCCCCCAAGCCTACTCACTGGTGGGAGCAGAGTGGAAACAAGAAGAGCCAGTGAGGTGAGGTGCCCTGCGGGACTTCATACTTACAAACAAGGAAGATCTAGTCAAGGATGAAACAGTCAGTGATGAGAAAGTAGAGTGTCAGATCTGAGAGAAGGGAACAAGGCCAAGAGCAGGACTTCAGGAGAGCAGGCTTTGGCCTACCACACAAACTGTTTGGAACAATCCCATGGGATATGGTCCTGCAGAGAAGAGGGGTGCAGAGAGCTGTCTGATGGCTCAGGATCTCCTCTTCAAGCTCCAGAATGGTCCTCCCCCATATGCAGAAAATCAAGCAAAGGTGTCAGAACGCTGGCACGGATGAGAAAGGAGGTCCTGACAAAAACTAAGCATGAAGAGGAAGCACAGAGAAGGTGGGAGCTGGCTGCCTTTCAGCCTCAGTGGTTCTGTGCTGCTGTGCTGGAGAGAGCCATTTGTGTGTGTGTGTTTGCCTGTGCATGGGAGAAATGGGGGGATGAGGGGATCCTGGGGCCAGCTCCCAGATAGACAGAGGGTCTAAGACCAGCTTCTGGAGGTCTCTGTGTCTTTAGAGGTCTACATTTTCCAGTAATACAGCTTTGCCTACAAACAGCCCAACTCTCATTTACCCTTTCTCCGCTGACCCTGGTTGTGTTTGCTTTGTCCCCTCCTTTGGTGTTTTGGAGATTGTGTTCAGGGGACTTCCTAACTGGTTCTGCTGTGCCCTGCAACTCCTCATGCTGTTCTCTTGTGAGAGACACCACAATCAGGGTGAGCCATCTGCACACAGGCATTGCCAGCTGACCAAATGGAGCTTCAGTCCAGGGGGACTTTGAGAAACTCCAGTATTTCACCAACAGGAACCTATTGAACTTTTACAAGGCATCAGTGGAAAGAACAACCCTGTGCATCAGGGCAGTCTGGGACCTGAAGTGCTGAGGAGTGACCCTGAAGAGAAGGAGCTGAGTACTAGGTGGGACGCCATCCGAGCCATCGGTGCATGCTCACCATGAACCAGACCAGCTGCAGACAGGGTTGCATTAGGGTGAGCATGACCCCTCGGAGCAGGGTAATTATTATCCCCCTCAACACAGCACTGCCAGGGATCCCTACACAAGGGTTTGTCCCAGTGATCAGCTCTCCATTTTGGAGGCCTGAGGAGGACCTGGAGAGTGGGCAGAGGAGGTCTGCCAAGGTGGGGTTTGGAGCCTCAAGCACATGCCCTGTGTGGAGGAGCTGAGAGACCTGGGCTTCTTTGGCCCTTTTGCCCAGTGGCGCAGAGGCTCAAGGCAGTGCAGGATTAGCCTGAGAGTGCTTGAGGGGCAGTTTCTGAGATGGTGGAGCTTTTCTCAATTTTAGGGATTAGCATGAGAAAAAAAAAAATGCCACAAAGTGCAGCTTGGGAGGTTGAGAGTGGTCATGAGGAGAAAGAAATGTCACTGCAAGTGCAGTGCTGTGATACAATGGGGCACACAGAAAGAGTCTGGTTTAGGCAGAGCTTTGTATTGAAACAAACAGCCTGTGAGGATGGAGAGATATCAGTAAGGGTAGTGAGCTGCTCAGGAGAGAGCAAGCTTGGTAAGCAGGGTGGGTGTCAACAGCCTCCAGGGATACAGGCACAGGTGTGGGAAACCATGGGACATGCTGTGCTGAAGACAGCTTGGGGCTCTGGCAAGGCTGAAAGGCCTCAGCACAGCCCAGGTCTGTGTCTCCTGGGCTATGGCTGTTCTCTCTGCAACTCATGCCTGTGAGGAGATATCTTACCATTATAGCACCAGGTCCTCATTGCCTCCTCGTGCCCACCCGTGAGCCTGGGAGGCATCATACCATGGTCCTGCTCTAGGCATTGCACATCCCCACATCACACTGCCCCAGGAAGAGTCCTGAGCAATGTCTGAGGGACAGGATCTCCCTTTGCGGGGCTGTGGGTCAGGGCTTGGCCCTTTGGCTTCATGTAACACATCCAGGTTTCCTCCGCATCAGAGCCACCTTTCCCTTGCCTTTGCCTACCTGTCATCACTGCCTCCAGTTTTCTGCTCTAACCGGCCCCCAGAGAGGCTTTGTCAGTGATGTCCCTCAGTGGGACCATTAACACTCCGTGAAACTTTGGAGTTTGCATGTGACTTTCAATTCTAGAGAGATTTCCTCAACTTTTTATTTCTGTCTCTGTTCATGGACTCAGCACCAAACCCACAGTAAGAGACATTAAAAACCCATGGGCTGTTCCCTCTGCTGCTGAGCTGGGCTGGGCTCCTGGGGTGGACGGAGCTGATGGCAAGTGGGCAGTGCTGCAGAGAGACAGCTCTGCCCAGGAGCAGCTCCTCTGCAGAGCACAGCAGGGCTGAGGGCACTGCCTGCAGGCAGGGAGGGGAGAGGAGCCAGGCACAGAGAGATTAGAGGCAATCAGGAGTGGGAGGACGCTGAGAGCTCACTGGAGGAGAAATCTTTTCAGCTGATGACAGGGTAAGTCTCTGGCTGCAGGGCAATGCAGAGGAGCTTCCTGGAGGGATCTTGTAAAGCTGTAATAGCTCACAGCCTGTGAGATCCCTGTCTGGTATAGAGGAGGAGGATGTGCTGCAGAGCCGGGATTCTCTGCTGCACCATCAGAGGGACAGGGCATGACCGCTGTCTACTGCCATGTACAGTTGCAGAGGTGTGAAGGCGGATGTGCAGCCAGGGGTGTCCAGGACTGTCCTTCAGAGCAGGGGCCCTGAACGCCAAGGGGCTGTGGTCCAGGACAGGGATTCTGCCACCTGCCAGGGTCAGCACTCAGCCTGCCCAGGGAGCTCCCAACAGCACTTTGGGGAGAAGCTGTGGGTGGAAGGAGCGACCCCTCGCAGAGCAGGGTCCTTCTGCTGTCGAGAGGGTGCTGCATGAGTCAAGGCTGCACAGAGATCGCACCCAGGACATTGGCAGAGGTAGCATTGCAAAAGGAATATCAGGGCAGGGAATACCTTAAAGATGAAGCCCTTTCCAGGGTCTGAGATCTCAGCTCTCTTCTAAGGGAAAGGGGAAAAGAGCTGTCAAGTTTGAGTAAGTCACTGAGACTTCTGAACCCCTACAGTGAGGGATCAGCAGATCTGCCAGAAGTCTCGTAAGTGCCTTCACCCACTCCTCTACCTACAGACAGCACCAGCATCACCTTTGCTTGCAGCAGCAGTGCTTGTCTGACCTACTCCTTAGGACCTGCTAACTGGGAGATGTCCCCCAGCAGTGCCCGACTGCCAGGAGTGGTCTGCAGGGCAGAGCTGAGAACACAGAGAGTGGGATGAGCTCTGTGAGCACTGACAGGGAGGAGACCTGGAGACACAGAGACAGCTCCTGGCAGGGACAACTCCAGGCAGCAGACAGCCAGGCCACCCCTCTGTATCACACTCTACTCAGCTGCACAGGAAAGAGAGAAGAGTTTGGAGAAAGGGACTTTGAAACGGGAGTCTTCTGATCTCAGAACAGTCTATTTCTTCTTCAAGTACATTGTCAGTGAGATCACCCTCCAATGGAGAGTGGTGTAAGCACAGGGAACCTGCACGGTGACCAGCAGGTCACTCGTGGGCAGACCAGCTCTCCTGACTGTGCCTTAGGGTACAGGGAGCCTGTTTGTCCCTCAGGGCTCCCCAGGGTTCAGGCTGAGAGCAATGCGAGAGATGAGGATTTCTGCCCATTCAAAGACAGTGCTCTCACTCAGCAGAACAAACCTGAGCTTACAAAAAAGAGTTGAACAAAGTTCCCCCAAAGAAAGAGAAGTAATTTTGAGGTGATTTTTTAGGAAACAGCATAGGACTGGCTCAAAGATGTCTGCCCTAACTTGTCAATGTCTTCTCTTCTTTCAACAGTCCCCCATGCCCAGAGTGGACAAATGTCCAATGGCAGCTCCATCACCCACTTCCTCCTCCTGGCATTCACGGACACACGGGAGCTGCAGCTCTTGCACTTCTGGCTCTTCCTGGACATCTACCTGGCTGCCCTCCTGGGCAATGGCCTCATCATCACCGCTGTAGCCTGTGACCACCACCTCCACACGCCCATGTACTTCTTCCTCCTCAACCTCTCCCTCATTGACCTTGGCTCCATCTCTACCATTCTCCCCAAAGCCATGGTCAATTCCCTGTGGGACACCAGGGCCATCTCCTATGCAGGATGTGCTGCACAGGTCTTTTTTTTCTTTTTCTGTGCTGCAGTAGAGTTTTATCTTCTCACCGTCATGGCCTATGACCGCTATGTTGCCATCTGCAAACCCCTGCACTATGGGAACCTGATGGGCAGCAGAGCTTGTGTCCACATGGCAGCAGCTGCCTGGGCCAGTGGGTTTCTCATTTCTGTGCTGCACACGGCCAATACATTTTCACTACCCCTCTGCCAAGACAATGCCCTGGATCAGTTCTTCTGTGAAATCCCCCAGATCCTCAAGCTCTCCTGCTCACACTCCTACCTCAGGGAAGTTGGACTTCTTGTGGTTAGTGCCTGTTTAGTCTTTGGGTGTTTTGTTTTCATTGTGCTGTCCTATGTGCAGATCTTCAGGGCTGTGCTGAGGATCCCCTCTCAGCAGGGACGGCACAAAGCCTTTTCCACTTGCCTCCCTCACCTGGCCGTGGTCTCCCTGTTTGTTAGTACTTCAGCTTTTGCCTACCTGAAGCCCCCCTCCACCTCCTCTCCATCCCTGGACCTGGTGGTATCAGTTCTGTACTCGATGGTGCCTCCAGCAGTGAACCCCCTCATCTACAGCATGAGGAACAAGGAGCTCAAGGATGCCCTAGGGAAACTGGCTAAATGGAGGCTGTTTCATCGACAATAACCTGCCTCCGTTTCTCTGAACATTTCCCAGAGTTTATCTTACACCACAAGTCTGGTTTTTTTCTCCTTTGATAATCCTGTTTATAGATAATATTCCGATTTTATACTACTTGTCTTGAAGTTGGATCCATTTGTGTCTGACTCTTGCACAACACCTTGTCAGATGTGACCAGTGAGTTGCCAGCTCTTCAATAAAAGGTGATTTTCTAGGTGCAGTGCCTGAAGGCTGGGCTCTTCTTCCAAAGGTGATTCCAAGAAAATGTCCAAGGAATTGGTCTTTTAAAGATTCTGTTCTTCTTGTGTTCTCAGTGGTTATGGGGTAAGGTCATGATACCATTGGGTTCCACTGGTCCAAATGTTCTGGATTTAAAAGTTCTCTTCTTAGTGTCCAATGGCATGGGAGATGACCCATGAGCTCCCCATGGTCTCCTCGGGTTTCTTCATGTATCACAGGACTGATGCCATATACCAGACTCTCTGGAAATTAATTTGGAGGGGTGAGAAGTGGAGAGGATGGGGACTCATCATGTGCCCTGGGGTTAGAATGAATGGAGACTCAGAAGGTGAAACACCCTCAAAGGTGATGTCCACCAAAAGTAAAGCACTAAATTTATGTATCCACAAACAAGGACTCTGCAGTGTGATGGGAATCAGTGGGAACTCAGCAGGCACAGGGAGGGGAGATTGGAGAGATGCAGGAGCTGCCTGAGGAACCCTAGGGCCAGGACTATCATGCTGTGCTGGGGAGTGGGGCTGGTGGGAGCAGAGGAAGGGGCAAATTCAATCAAGGCTGGGGATCACCTACAGTATGAGTTCAGGAGAGTCAGAGAGTGCCTAGCCTCTGTTTCCTCATTCCCTTGGGGCCAGCACAAGCCCTGGGGCTGACGGGGAGCCTGAACCTCCCTCTCTTCCTCCCAGCAACCGCTGTGTCCTTCAGAGGGGCTGGGGCTGTGGGGTGAATGCCCAGAGCTCTGCAGCACCCTGTGGAGAGTGCTGCTGCGGGGCCATCCCAGTCTGGGCTGCTCTGCTGGGCTGGGCTGGAGAGAACCCAGGGGAGGTGGGTGTCACGGTTTAAAGCTGGGCCAGCTATTAAACCTGAGGCAGACGCTCTCTGTTAAACCTCCCCCACCACCTGAAGGGAAAGGGAAAGGGAAAAGGGAGAGAGACTTATGGGTTGGAAAGTTAAAACAGTTTTAATAAACTATAATAATGAAAAAGAGTATAATAATAATATTGGAATAATCAAATATATACAAAACCAAGATCAAGCTCCCCCGATGTTGGCCACGTCACTACCGGCACTGCAGGGCAGGCTCCGGGAAGGCCCAGGCTGGGCCTGGCGACGGTCGAGAGCTGGATTCAGGGATGCACGGATCGGGATCGGGGGCAGCAGGCAAACAGACAGAGTCCTCCTTGGACACTGGCCAAAGGCTCAAGCCACAGAAGCAGCCCGAAGTAGCAGAAACACCCAAACCCAGCAGAAGAAGGAAGGGGGCCGAGACCCTGGTGATCCCCCCGTTTTATACTGAGAATGACGTGTATGGGGTGGGATACCTTCGTTGGTCAATTTTGGGTCACCTGCCCAGTCCGCTCCTCCCTGCAGCTGCGACCCCCCTTCAGCTCTTCACTCGTAAGCAGTGAGGAATTTAGCAGTGACCTTGGTTTCTCTAAGACTAAGCACAGTAAGAGCCTTACTGCACAACATCCCTACCGGTGCCTCAGCGATAACTACACACTTCGAGCATTATCAGTCCTGGAAGCAGACACTGTCTGCAA
Organism: Nyctibius grandis; assembly: GCF_013368605.1. NCBI lineage: Eukaryota > Metazoa > Chordata > Aves > Nyctibiiformes > Nyctibiidae > Nyctibius > Nyctibius grandis. Next base: position 82,989 of record NW_027167609.1, read on the forward strand.
AACATGCAGTTAGTTTCAGAAAGTGCAGTTACTTAGAAGAGACTTAGCTGAAAGTAAAAATCACTGAAAGGAAAATTGGCCTGGTTTAGGCCAAACCAGGACATTCCACCCCTTATTCCATACCATTCACGTCATACTCAGATTACCACTACCTTTTCATTTTCAAATATATATACACATATCACTAGTTTATGATTCATCTCTATACAAAAAGTTCTTTAAGTTCATTTAGTTCAGGATTGTGGGTTTCCATCTGGCTAGCAGTCTCTCAGGGCAGGAGACATGGTTTTGTCATGGTTCGTGCCCACGGGTTGCCGGTTAAAGATGTCAGTCTTGAGGAGGTTACTGGATGCCACTTGCAGCTAGCTCCGGTCTCGTCACCACTGCCTCAACCTGAAAGACACTTATGAACGCTGTTAGTATTATGCAGCAATTAACATCATACAGTTCAGAATTAAGTATTCTCACCCAAGACTAGATCACCTTCAGGGACACATCGGACTTCACCATCCTGCAGCATCACCCACCAAGTACATCCAGGTCCCTAAGCAAAAGCCATCCCAAGAATGGGTTTACCTTTGCCCGTAGCAGGAAGAACCCAAACACTTTTTCCCAACAGATTCCTTTCATGCACCACAGGGACTTTATCCCCTTCTACTGTATGTAGAAGGTCTGACTGAGCAGGGCCAGCTCGACTGATAGATCCCCTGGTGTTAACTAGCCAGGTAGCTTGTGCCAAATGCTTATCCCAGTTTTTAAAGGTTCCACCCCCCATTGTTTTCAGGGTAGTTTTTAACAGCCCATTGTATCATTCAACTTTCCCAGAGGCTGGTGCATGATAGGGGATGTGATATACCCATTCGATGCCATGCTCTTTGGCCCATTTGTCTATGAGACTGTTTTTGAAATGAGTCCCATTGTCCGACTCAGTTCTCTCTGGCGTGCCGTGTCGCCACAAGATTTGCTTTTCAAGGCCCAGAATAGTGTTCCGGGCAGTGGCATGGGGCACAGAGTATGTTTCCAGCCATCCAGTGGTCGCCTCCACCATGGTAAGCACAGAACGTTTACCCTGGCAGGTTTGAGGGAGTGTGATGTAGTCATTTTGCTAGGCCTCCCCATATTTATATTTCAACCACCACCCCCCATACCACAAGGGTTTTAACCGTTTGGCTTGCTTAATTGCGGCGCACGTTTCACAGTCGTGGATAACCTGTGCAATAGAGTCCATGGTTAAGTCCACCCCTCGGTCACGAGCCCATCTATATGTTGCATCTCTCCCTTGATGACCTGAAGTGTCATGAGCCCACCGAGCTAAAAATAGTTCACCTTTATGTTCCCAGTCCAAATCTATTTGGAACACTTTAGCAGCCTGATCCGCTTGTTGGTTGTTTCGATGTTCCTCAGTTGCCCGACTTTTAGGTACGTGAGCATCTACGTGATGTACCTTCACGACTAGTTTCTCTAGCCGAGCAGCAATATCTTGCCACAATTCAGCAGCCCAAATAGGTTTACCTTTGCGCTGCCAGTTGCTTCGCTTCCACTGCTTTAACCACCCCCACAAGGCATTTGTTACCATCCATGAGTCAGTATAAAGATACAGCCTTGGCCACTTTTCTCGCTCAGCAATGTCTAAAGCCAGCTGGATGGCTTTTACCTCTGCAAATTGACTCGATTCACCTTGTCCTTCTGTGACTCGTCATATGGGACTCCATACAGCAGCTTTCCACTTCCGATGCTTTCCTACAAGACGGCAGGATCCATCGGTGAACAGGACATACTGCTTCTCATCCTCTGGTAGTTCATTATATGGTGGGGCTTCTTCAGCACGTGTCACCTCCTTTTCTGGTGGCATTCCGAAGTCTTTGCCTTCTGACCACTCCATGATCACTTCTAAGATTCCTGGGTGATTAGGGTTTCCTGTTCGAGCCCTCTGTGTAATTAATGCAATCCATTTACTCCATGTAGCATCAGTTGCATGATGAGTAGTAGGAACCTTACCCTTGAACATCCAGCCTAGTACTGGTAATCGGGGTGCCAGGAGAAGCTGTGCTTCAGTACCAATTACCTCTGAGGCAGCTCTAACTCCTTCATATGCTGCCAGTATCTCTTTTTCAGTTGGAGTGTAATTGGCCTCAGAGCCCTTGTATCCTCGACTCCAAAATCCTAGGGGTCGACCTCGAGTCTCCCCTGGTACTTTCTGCCAGAGGCTCCAGGTAGGACCATTGTCCCCAGCTGCGGTGTAGAGCACATTTTTAACATCTTGTCCCATACGGACTGGTCCAAGGGCTACTGCATGTACAATCTCTTGTTTAATCTGTTCAAAAGCCTGTCGTTGTTCAGGGCCCCACTGAAAATCATTTTCCTTTCTGGTTACTTGATAAAGAGGGCGTACAATCTGGCTGTAATCTGGAATATGCATTTTCCAGAAACCCACAAAGCCTAAGAAGGCTTGTGTTTCCTTTTTGTTAGTTGGTGGGGACATAGCTGTTATTTTGTTGATCACCTCTATCGGGATCTGGCAACGCCCATCTTGCCATTTAATCCCTAAAAACTGGATCTCCCGGGCAGGTCCCTTGACCTTGCCTCTTTTTATGGCAAAACCAGCTTGCAGAAGAATTTGGATGATTTTCTCCCCTTTGTCAAAAACTGCTGCTGCTGTATCACCCCATACAATGATGTCGTCAATGTATTGCAAATGTTCTGGAGCTCCATCCTTTTCTAGTGCAGTCTGGATCAGTCCATGGCAAATAGTAGGACTCTGTTTCCACCCCTGGGGCAGTCGATTCCAGGTGTACTGGATACCTCTCCAGGTAAAAGCAAACTGTGGCCTGCACTTTGGTGCCAAAGGAATAGAGAAAAACGCATTAGCAATGTCTATGGTGGCGTACCACTTGGCTGCCTTTGACTCCAGTTCGTATTGAAGTTCTAGCATGTCTGGCACGGCAGCACTCAGCGGTGGCGTAACTTCATTTAGGCCACGATAGTCCACAGTTAATCTCCATTCTCCATTAGACTTTCGCACTGACCATATAGGGCTATTAAAGGGTGAGCAGGTCTTGCTAATCACTCCTTGATTTTCTAGTTGTCTAATCAGTTTATGAATGGGGATCAGGGAGTCTCGATTGGTGCGATATTGTCGTCGGTGCACTGTGGTAGTAGCAATTGGCACCTGTTGTTCTTCAACCTTCAGCAACCCCACAACAGAAGGATCCTCTGAGAGGCCAGGCAAGGTAGACAGCTGTCTAATGTCCTCAGTCCCTACAGCTGCTATACCAAAGGCCCATCTATACCCTTTTGGGTCCTTAAAATACCCTCTCTTGAGGCAGTCTATGCCAAGGATGCATGGAGCATCTGGACCAGTCACAATGGGGTGCTTTTTCCATTCATTTTCAGTTAGGCTCACTTCGGCCTCCAATACAGATAACACTTGAGATCCCCCTGTTATTCCCGAAATACTGATAGGTTCTGTCCCTTTGTGATTCGATGGCATGAGGGTGCACTGTGCACCAGTGTCTACCAGGGCTCGATACTTTTGTGGTTCTAATGCGCCAGGCCATCGAATCCACACAGTCCAATAAACTCTGTTGTCCCTGTCCTCCACCTGGCTAGAGGTAGGGCCTCCCTAATTAAAGATTGGATTCGTGCTGCTCACAGGGATTGGATCTTCATTTCCCTTATTCACATTTGGGAAATAGGGATTTGAGGCCCATCTACCCTGACTGGGGTCCTGCTCACTGGTAACTGGAGCAGCCATCCTCCTAGAAAAATTCTCTCTGGTATTTCTTTTAGCTTGCAACTCATGTACTCGTGCCTGTAGGGTACTGGTAGGTTGTCCATGCCATCTGCTCATGTCCTCCCCATAATCACGCAGGGCAAACCACAGGATACCTCGTGACATGTTCCGTTTCCTTTAAGCTGGTCCTGTAGGAGGGCATTTTCTCTTAACAGCTGCAACGCGTGCCTGTGTAGGTAGAGAGTCAAGTTTATTCTCTATCCTGGACAGTTTGTCTGACAGTTGTTTAAATGAGTCCTTGTTTTCCTTAGTCAGTTTTTCCACAGCCGAGATGCGGGTCTGCAGTGGGGAAGAAATACTATCTTCATACTGTCGCATACAGTTAGCCATTTTACCCACACTAGAACGTGCCATATCATCTTCTCCCCATACTAATATTGACAATGTGTGGGTATATGTCGGTGGAGCATTCTTCACAACCTTCCGGAACATGGATCGGTTGCATTCCACTTCATCAGGATTTACAGGATCTACAACTTCCCGTGGGTGTCTATAAATGATCTCTTGCACAGCTAGTTCTCTAAGGTAGTTAATACCTTTTTCTATAGTGGTCCATTTGCTTAGGTGGCTCATAACATCATCTTTATAGGGATACCTGCTCTTTACAGCTGACAAGATTCGCCTCCAGAGACTGATAGTGTTTGACTTTCTTGCGAGCGCCTTATCAATACCACCATCTCTGGACAGGGATGCCAAATGTCTGGCTTCTCTGCCGTCTAATTGCATGCTATCTGCCCCATTATCCCAGCATAGGAGTAACCAGGTAATAATAGGCTCACCATCATAACGGCTGAAGTCTTTCCTTATATTTCTCACGTCCTTCAGGGATAAGGAGTGGTAGGTTATCTCTACGTCCGAGTCCTCCTCTTGTGATAGTTCTGCTTTAGAAGGACCTTTCTTCTGTGATGGGTCTGCTTTAAAAGGACAATCGAGGAAACCCCCATCTGTGTCAGGCCCTAACTCTGCCTGAGAAGGGCCCTCACCTGGGTCATATGATGGCTCTGCCTTAGAAGGCTCTGAGTCATCATCCTCCTCTTCACGAGCTGATTTCTTTCGGTATTTCTTCCTGGTTACAGGAGCAATTGGTACAGATTCAATAGATGCTGGGGTCTGAGTAGATGCAGTGGCTGTCGTGGGAGTGCTGAGAGTCTGAGTAGCTGCAGTGGCCATCTTGGGGGCTGTAGCAGCTGTGGTGCAGGCTGCCGAGGTTTCAGTGGGTTTAGTGGCTGTAGCGGCAGTACACACTGTAGGATCTGAGGTGGCTGCATAACACCTACAACTGTCCCTGCACCGATATTTAATCTTATCCCACATCAGAAACACATTCAGGACAACCGAAAATAAAAACATGCCACCTAGACAGCACCATCCTAATTTTGCAAAATCTAGTGGAATCAGCTTGGCAGAAAAGGAGAAGGTACTATTTCCCGAAGTAAAACTGGAAGTGTGATCATTAACAGAATCAGCTAAAGGACGCCTGGAGCGTGCAGATGAAGTCGCTGCTACTGATTCGCGATTAAAGCTGCCCATCATTGTGTCATAGAGATAAGAGATCGGAATAGGAACTGCCCAGTTTATCACAGCATAAATCAGTATCAACCCCCATACCAAAACAATACATTTTGACCAGCGCCCACTGCTAAACTGCATGTAAACATTCATAAGAAGCAAGCAATAACACAGTGCCCACAGCAGGTAAGGCATCATTGCAATACTCAACTGTGAAAGAAACTCTATAAAAAGACGAGATAACACAGCATTCAAAAATGACATCACCATCTTCACTATCTGTTTTAATTTCCAACCCCTCGTAAATCTCAAAGGAAGAAATCTGATACTCTCTCAGCTGAGCTGAGCTCTCCAGGTCTCCTCCTGCCAGAGCCAGGATTCAACTTATCAGAGCAACCTGTTGGAGCTTCTCTCGAGCCCCACGTTGGGCACCAATGAATCTGTCACGGTTTAAAGCTGGGCCAGCTATTAACCTGGTGGCAGACGCTCTCTGTTAACCCTCTCCCCCCCACCCGAAGGGAAAGGGAAAAGGGAGAGAGACTTACAGGTTGGAAAGTTAAAACAGTTTTAATAAACTATAGTAATGAAAAAGAGTATAATAAGAATAATAGAAATAATCAAATATATACAAATATATACAAAACCAAGATCAAGAGCTTAGAAATCCTCCTCAGGCAGAGTTGTTCCCCCCCAGCACAGGCAGAGGGGAAAATACAGTAGCTCTCCCTGCCATCACACCTGCAGGCTTTTAACTGCAGAATTGGCAAAGCTGGTACCAATCAGTGGGAGACAGGAGGGCCCCTCCCTCCTGGGCCCCATCTCCAGGAGGCAGTGGGTTAGTGATAAATAGGAAAGTGAGAATGACGTGTATGGGATGGAATACCTCGTTGGTCAATCTTGGGTCACCTGCCCTGTCTGCTCCTCCCTGCAGCTGCGACCTCCCCTTCGGCTCTTCACTCGTAAGCAGTGAGGAATTCAGCAGTGACCTTGGTTTCTCTAAGACTAAGTACAGCAAGAGCCTTTCTGCATAACATCCCTACCGGTGCCTCAGTGATAACTACAAACTTCGAGCGTTGTCAGTCCTGGAAGCAGACACTGTCTGCAAAACATGCAGTTAGTTTCAGAAAGTGCAGCTACTTAGAGGAGACTTAGCTGAAAGTAAAAATCACTGAAAGGAAAATCGGCCTGGTTTAGGCCAAACCAGGACAATATCATTCAAATAATCAGCCAGAGCAGCCTGAAGTTCAAGGCTGTCCCTCATCAGAGTAATGTGAGTTTCCTTATGAAAGAGTAGGTAAATAATGTCAGGGTCTCGACCTGTCAGCTGCTGTATCCTGAACCGTCCTTTCTGAATCACCATAATGACCATCTCCAAAGGGGTCATAATTGTTTTTGTAAAGGTGTGTGATAAGAAAATCCATTCCAGGGTAACTAATTGCTGTGATTCTGTCAATTGAGCAAATAGCCCATAAGTCTGGAATTTCGTGTGAATCACAAAAAATACAAGAGGCAAGTGTAAGATTATACGTCCTGCTTGGGAAGTTGTAAGTTTTTGAATTACTAATGCCAATTCCTGTTTTGCTTTGTCAGAAAGGATTCGAGGCGAAATTAAATCTGAATCCCCCTTCAAGGTGTTAAACATGGTACTTAACTCTTCAGTAGAAATACCCAGCACAGGACAAATCTAATTAATTGTCCCTAGTAGCTACTGCAAATCATTTAATGTAGAGATATCGTTTACCAAACAAAGTTGTTGTGGTCGTAAGGTTCTGGTGGATAGTTCCCATCCCAAATACTTCCAGGGCGGTTCTGTCTGTAATTTTTCTGGGGAAATATGAAGCCCAAATTGTTGTAAAGAGTCTTTTAGATGATTTGCAGTTTTCAGCAATTCTGTCTGTGTCAAAGCTGCAATGAGAATGTCATCCGTATAATGGTAAATAAGAGACTGTTTAAAAACACTTCGAGTCAGCTCTATTGCAGCAGAGACCACTGACAAATTGTGGGACTGTTCATCATGCCCTGTGGGACCGTCCATTGGTACCTTTTCATAGGTGCCTGATTATTAATGGAAGGTACAGAGAAAGCAAAATGTGGCTGATCGTCAGGATGGAGAGGTATAGTAAAAAAGCAGTCCTTCAAATCAATTATATATAACTGCCAGTCAGAAGGGATCATTGCTGGACTGGGTGTACCTGGCTGTAAAGCTCCCGTAGGCTGCATTACTGCATTGACAGCTCTAAGATCCTGCAATAATCGCCATTTGCCAGATTTCTTTGGTATCACAAATATAGGGGTATTCCAAGGGCTAGTTGAGGGTACGATACATCCAGCCCTTAATTGTTCATTTACTAATTCCTCTGCCCGTTTTTGTTTCTCCCCGTTAAGGGGCCACTGATTTACCCAAACCGGTTTTGTTGTTAGCCAAGTCAGTTTGAGCCGGGGCGAGAGATCAGTGACCCTTGGGTTAAATGTGCCATCATAGCTGACAATACAATTCCCCACTGAGCTAAAAGATCACATCCCCACAATGTAAAAGGAACTGAAAGATCAAAAGGAACTAAGGTTGCTGTTTTTCCTTCAGGGCCCACCACACACAGAGTACGTGCACTTTGCAATGGAATTTGCAACCCTCCTACTCCATTCACAGCAGCAGCTACTTGTTTAAGAGGCCAATCTGACAGCCAGTCATTTTCGCTGATGATGGACACATCAGCTCCAGTATTTAACAGACCTGTGAATAACCGTCCATCAGTTTTTATTGTGAGCATAGACCGGTCATTAGTTACCCTTTGATTCCACAACACCTGTGGTGTGTTAGTACTGCCAAATCCTCCTGTGCTGCGTGGATGTGGATTAGCCGCCGGCACAGTATATGGTATCAATAGCAACTGTGCCACACACTGACCTTTAGGTATAAAACAAGGTGGTTCTGATGTCCATAACATGATTTTAATTTGGCCCATATAATCTGAATCAATAACTCCTGGTATGACAAATATATTTTGCCTTCCCACAGAAGAACGTCCAAAAATCAATCCTACCAGTCCCGAAGGGAGAGGCCCATATACATTGGTATCTATGGTCTTAGTCCTTTTATCATTCAGTTCTGTATCAGTGGCTGAGGCCAGATCCAACCTGGTGCTGCCGGCTGTGCCGGCAACGAGTTCTGAGACTGTCTGTTTATTGGATTCTCGGACTGAGCATGTGCACAACAGACCCTGTTGTACTGGGGGGTACCGGGCCTCATGCCCCTCCTCCACTTTCCCTGCATGGGGTTTCCATCTTTATCAAACCTTGATCATCACTGATTGCTCCAATGATAGCCCCTTTTACACTTAGGACATAATCCTTTTTGTGTTTTAGGTCCTTTTGATCCTCTCTGCTCATCCTTTTTCTTTACTCTCAGATTTGGGCAGTTCTAATATGTCCCATTTGATTACACTCAAAACATTTCATTTCTGCTCGTCCCACGACGAGTTGCTGAGCCAAGGCTCTTGCAAGTAAAGTAGCTTTATGCTCTTCAGAACCTACGTTCTGACAGGCTTTAATAAATTCTGCTATACTTCTGGAAGAGATTCTTAGAGATGCCAAAATTTTTTGACAATCTGCATTTGCATTTTCATAAGCCAATTGTAATAACAGCGTTTCTACTGCATTTTCATCATCAATCTGCCTGCTCAATGCAGTTCGTAAACGATCAATGAATGTAACATAGGGTTCTTGAGCTCCTTGCCTGACAGCCGCAAAAGAGGGCTGGCATTTCCCTGCCTCCGGAACGCGTTTCAGACACTTTAAAGCCAATGCAGAGATCTGTTGTAAAAGTTGTCGAGATAGCCCTGCCTGTGCTTCTGGTGTCACATAGCGATTAATTCCCAGATATTCATCCATGCCTCCCGCTTGCATATTTTCCAGATTGTCCATAGTTTGTAGCATAACAGCCTCCTGGTACTCCAACAGCCACACTGAATATTATGCAGCCTTCAAATCATCCATAAAGGTGACCTCCAATCACGTGGAGTCATTGTATTACATTGCCCAATAACTGTTATTAAATTTAAAGTATAGGTATTTTGCAAGCCATAATCTCTTGCCACCTTCCATACTTCCTTAATCGTTTCATAAGCAAGTGTCGTTATATTTGTCACGGCGGTCAAATAAAGACAGGAGACAGAAGGATAGTTCCAAGCAGGCAGCATAGCAAAAACAAAAGCAAAAAGCGAAAGCAAAAAGTGCCTGCGTTTATTTTGCTCTATTTTTTATATCTTCCCCCCTCTAGCTGGCTAGATTTATGTTTGGTTGCCCTCGCTCTTCACGCACCCAACCACAACCGCTGATTGGCCGTCACGCGCCGGTCACGAGTCCATGGTTGGCAGCTGGAATGTCACTCTGTATCTTGTTTTTCTCACATCCTGTTTTCTTGCTAAATTCCTCTTCACTCTCAGGTTTAACTGTTTCAAGGACATAGCTCCATTCCTTCAAGGTCAGGACCGCCAGCAGCCCAGTCCAATCCCTCAATTCCTCCTTTTTGTTTTTCAACCAAAAAGGCCGTGTTTATCATCCATTGCAGGGCCCTTTGCAAGCAAGAAAACAAGCACGGTAACACGAGCATGATGATACAAACTACAAACAATCCTATAAGTCCCATCTTTATCAATCCTGTCAGCCATCCCCCGAATTCTAGGTGACCCAGCCAGTCATCTAAGAACCCATGACCATGCACTAATAATAAAAGTCTATAGCAGCTCAGTGAAGGCATCAGTGAAGCTATAGAAATGCTGGGGTGGGAGCTAGGTGGGAAACCAAGATGGGTGTCTGCAGCCTGAAGGAAAAGACGTGCAGGCATGGGACAGTGTAGGACAGCCTGCAGGAGAGACAGAAAAGGCCTCTGGCAAGACTAAAAGGCTCAACAGGACTGAGGGTTTTGCCCATTGGCCATGGCTGTTGCCTCTGCCACTGAGGCCTACCAAGAGAAAATTTCTTTTGAGGGTCTGGACTTAGTTTCCACTGCTTGAGGAGGTCAGATATTTTCATACACTTGGCATTGCTCACCCTCACATCCCACTGCCCCCAGGAAGAGCCATGAGCCATGTGTAAGGGACAGGAGCTGCCTTCCCAGGGCCTGGAGGGTCAGGGCTTGGCCTTTCTGCTTCATCAAACAAACCAAAGGGTTTTCTCAGCATTACAGCCACCTGCACAGCGCCTTTGCCTACCTGCAATCACAGCCTCCAATTATCTGCTCTAACGAGTCCTTGGGGAGGCTTTGTCAGTAATGGCCCCCAGTGGGGCCCATTAATGCTTCCAGGTACTTTGAGTTTTGCTTCTGACTTCTTGAGCAGTTTCTTCAATCTTCTCTCAGTACCTGAGGTTCAGGGACTCAGCACCAAATACACCATGGGGCTCATTGAAATACAGAAAGTCCTAACGAGCTGTTTCTCTTCCTGTAATTTTCTTCAAGTCTTCAAGACTTGTACAGCTGATGAGAGAAGTTTCACAGTGTAGTTAAGGAAGAAGATTTCAAAGTGCAGCTAATAACAATGATTTATTTTATTTTAAATGATTTTTTAATTACTTTTCATTTTAAAGAAGAGGTGATAGAAGCATTGTCCTAGCAGCTTGGAAGAGAGTCCCTTGAGGTCTGACACTGCATGGACAGTTTTGCTCCTCACTTCCCCAACCCCACCATTTCTGTCATTGGCCACATGGGACTTAGGTCACTGTTCCTTACATCAGACTTCTCCACCAAAGTTTGCAGCTGGATGTTACAGCTCCATTGCACCATCTCCCACCTGCTCTCCTTGGAGAACTGGCTGCACACAGGCACAGAAGAATTTTTCTTATTTGCAAGGAAAGAAAACTAAAGCATGATAAAATTTCATAAACTATAAAACACACTGTGTAACCATATGCTGAGTACAAGCTGCCTCTGATGAAGTCTTCTTTCTACAAGGGATAATCTTATGAGAAATGTTTTAGATAGGCAGATAACAAAGGATAGATATAAACACAATTAAAGAGCTGGCTAAGGAGACAATTAGACTGTTGAAAGACAGGAGAGATTTTAAGTAGCTGAAGCTCAAAACAGCAGCAGCTGGCAAATGAGAGGAACCTGAAGGAAAAAAATCATAGAATCATAGATCTGAAATTGGTTAAACAGGACTTTTTTAATCCATGTTAACTGTCCCTGATGGTTACATTCTCCTTTAAATGCCTTTCAATAGCACCAAGAATCATCAAATTGTAGAATATCACAAGTTGGAAGGGAGCCATAAGGATCATCGAGTCCAACTCCCTGCTCCTCACTACCTAAAAATAAACCATAAGACTAAGAGCATCGTCCAGACGCTCCTTGAACTCTGACAGGCTTGGTGCTGTGACCACTTCTCTGGGGAGCCTGTTCTAGTCACCGATACCCTCTCAGTGAACAACCTTTTCCTAATGTCCAATCTGAAGTTCCTCTGACGCAGCCTCATTCCAATTCCTCGTGTCCCATTCCTGGTCGCTAGAGAGAAGAGACCAGCACCTCCCCCTCTGCTGCCCGCCTTGAGGAAGTTGTAGACTGCATTGAGGTCACCCCTCAGCCTTCTCTTCTCCCAGCTGAACAAACCAAGTGACCTCAGCCACTCCTCTTTAGTCTGGCCCTCAAGGCCTTTCACCATCTTGATCGCCCTCCTCTGGACATACTCTCATAGTTTGATGTCCTTCTTCTTTTGAAGTGTCCAAAACTGCACAAAGTACTTGAGGTGAAGTCACACCAGCGCAGCGAAGAGTGGGACAATCACCTGCCTTGACCGGCAGCTGTGCTGTGCTTGATGCACCCCTGGACACAGTTGGCCATTTTGGCTGCCATGACACACTGTTGACTCCTATTCAACTTGCCATCAACCCAAATCCCCAGATCTCTTTCTGTGGGGATGCTCTCCAGCTGCTCATCTACCATTTTTTATGTATAACCAGGATTATCCCATCCCAGGTGGAGACTCTGCCTGGTGGAGAGTCCAGTGAAAGGCCACAAAGGGCATCTCTGGTATGAGGGTACCTGGAGAGAACTGGGACCTTTCAGTCTGGGGAAGGGAAAGAACCTGGTGTCTCTTTCTACGCTACTGTGGGTCTATCCACAGGCCACAGTCCTTCAGAGGTGTACCTACTCTGGTGTGTTTGACTCATCACGGTCCCTGCAGGGGTGTACATGTTCTCCCATGGGCTTATCGAAAGGCAACTCCCCCCTCAGTTGATGTACCTCTGGTGTCAACTTATCCACAGGTCACCGTCCATTTGACCACAATTCACACTGGAGTTTTAGCAAGTTCCCTCACTGCCCCCAAACCTACTCACTGGCAGAATTAGAGTGAAAAAAAGAAGAGCCAGTGAGGAGAGGTGCCCTGTGGGACTTCATACTTACAAACAAAGAAGAGCTGGTCAGGGATGTAACAGTCAGGGGTGAGGAAGTAGAGTCTCCTATCCTGAGAGAAGGGAACAAGGCCAAGAGCAGGACTTCAGGAGAGCAGGCTTGGGCCTGCAAGGCAACCTGCTTGGAAGAATTCCATTGGATACAGACCTGCAGAGAAGAGGGGTGCAGAGATTCTTGATGGTTCAGGATCTCCTCTTCAAGCTCCAGAATGGTCAATGCCCACAGGCAAAAAAGTTGAGAAAAGGTGTCAGGAGGCTGGCACGGATGAGAAAGGAGGTCCTGACAAAAACCAAGCATGAAGAGGAAGCACAAAGAAGGTGGAAGCTGGCTGCCTGCCAGCCTCAATGGTTCTGTGCTGCTGTGATAGAGAATGTCATTTGCGTGTGTGTGTTTGTCTGTGCTTGGGAGAAATGGGAGGATGAGGGGATCCTGGGACCAGCTCCAAGAGATATGGAGGGTCTAAGACCAGCTTCTGGAGGTCTCCTTTTCTGTATAGGTCTACATTTTCCACTAATACAGCCTTGCATACAAACAGCCTAAAATCTCATTTACCCTTTCTCTGCTGACCCTGGTGTTGCTTGCTTTGTCTCCTCCTTTGGTGTTTTGGAGATTGTGTTCAGGGCAATTCCTACCTGGTTCTGCAGTGCCCTGCAACTTTTCATGCTGTTATGTCCTGAGAGACACCACAATCAGGGTGAGCCATCTGCACAGAGGCATTACCAGCTTACGAAGTAGAGCTTCAGTCCAGGGGGACGTTGAGAAACTCCGGGATTTGACCAACAGAAACCTTTTAGAAGGAGAAGTGGCCAGTCCTGCATGGGGGAAAGAATAACCCTGTGCATCAGGGCAGTCTGGGACCTGAAGTGCTGAGGAGTGACCCTGCGGAGAAGGAGCCGAGTACTTGGTGGGACGCCATACGAGCCAGTGGTGCATGCTCACCATGACCAGGCCAGCTGCAGACAGGGCTGCATTACGGTGAGCATGGCCCCCCGCACCAGGGGAATTATTATTATCCCCCTCAACACAGCACTGCCAGGGATCCCTACACAAGGGTTTGTCCCGGTGATCAGCTCCCCACATTGGAGGCCTGAGGAGGACGTGGAGAGTGACCAGAGGAGGTCTGCCCCCAGGTGGGGTTTGGAGCCTCAAGCACATGCCCTGTGTGGAGGGGCTGAGAGACCTGGGCTTCTTTGTCCCTTTTGCCCAGTTGCAGAGAGATTCAAGGCAGTACACGATTAGCCTGAGAGTGCTTGAGGGGTAGTTTCCAAAATGGTGGAGCTGCTCTCAAAATTGGGAACCAGCATGCGAAAGAAAAAAATGCCACAAATTGCAGACTGGGATGTTGACAGTGGTCATGAGGAGAAAGAAATGTCACTGCAAGTGCAGTTCTGTGATAGAATAGGGCACACAGAAAGAGTCTGGTTTAGGCAGAGCTTTGTATTGAAACAAACAGCCTGTGAGGATGGAGAGATATCAGTAAGGGTAGTGAGCTGCTCAGGAGAGAGCAAGCTTGGTACGCAGGGTGGGTGTCAACAGCCTCCAGGAAAACAGGCACAGGCATCAGAAACCATAGGACATCCTGTGCTGGAGACAGCTTGGGGCTCTGGCAAGGCTGAAAGGCCTCAGCACAGCTCAGGTCTCTGTCTCCTGGGCTATGGCTGTTCTCTCTGCACCTGGTGCCTGTGAGGAGATAGCTTACCATAGAGCACCAGGACCTCATTGCCTCCTCGTGCCCACCCGTGAGCCTGGGAGGCATCACACCATGGTCCTGCTCTAGGCATTGCATATCCCCACATCACACTGCCCCAGGAAGAGCCCTGAGCAATGTCTGAGGGACAGGATCTCCCTTCACGGGGGGCTGGGGGTGAGGGCTTGGCCCTTTGGCTTCATGTAACACATCCAGGTTTCCTCAGCATCAGAGCCACCTTTCCCTTGCCTTTGCCTTTCTGTCATCACTGCCTCCAGTTTTCTGCTCTAACCAGCCCCTAGAGAGGCTTTGTCAGTGATGTCCCTCAGTGGGACCCATTATCACTCCTGGAAACTTTGGAGTTTGTGTCTGACTTGGACTTCTTGAGAGGTTTCTTCAACTTCTATTACTGTCTCAGTTCATGGACTCAGCACCAAACCCACAAGAAGAGACATTTAAAAACCTTGGGCTGTTCCCCTGCTGCTGAAGTGGGCTGGGCTCCTGGGATGGAGGGAGCTCATGGCAAGTGGGCAGCGCTGCAGAGAGACAGCTCTGCCCAGGAGCAGCTCCTCTGCAGAGCGCAGCAGGGCTGAGGACACTGCCTGCAGGCACTGAGGGGAGAGGAGCCAGGCACAGAGAGATTAGAGGCAATCAGGAGTGGGAGGATTCTGAGAGCTCACTGGAGGAGAAATCTTTTCAGCTGATGACAGGGTAAGTCTCTGGCTGCAGGGCAATGCAGAGGAGCTTCCTGGAGGGATCTTGTAAAGCTGTAATAGCTCACAGCCTGTGAGATCCCTGTCTGGTATAGAGGAGGAGGATGTGCTGCAGAGCCGGGATTCTCTGCTGCACCATCAGAGGGACAGGGCATGTTGGCTGTCTTCTTCCAGGGCTGTCCATCAGGGCAGGGTCCCTGCATCCCAGTGGGCTGTGTGCTGGGACAGGGACTCTGCTCTTTGCCAGGGTCAGAACTCAGCCTGCCCAGGGAACTTCCCATTGCGCTGTCGGGAGAATCTGTGGGTGGAAGGAGTGACCCCTGGTAGGGCAGGGTCCTTCTGCTGTTGAGAGAGTGCTGCATGAGTCAAGGCTGCGCAGAGATCGCACCCAAGACTTTGGCAGAGGCAGCATTTCAAGAGGAATGGCAAAGCCAGGACTACCTTAAAGACGAAGAACTTTCCAGGGTCTGTGATCTCAGCTCTCTTCTAAGGGAAAGGGGAAAGGGGCTCTCAAGTTTGAGTAAGTCACTGAGACTTCTGAACCCCTACAGTGAGGGATCAGCAGATCTGCCAGAAGTCTCGTAAGTGCCTTCATCCACTCCTCTACCTACAGACAGCACCAGCACCACCTTTGCTTGCAGCAGCAGTGCTTGTCTGACCTACTCCTTAGGGCTTGCTAACAGGGAGATGCCCCTGGGCAGTGCCCGGCTGCCAGGAGTGGTCTGCAGGGCAGAGCTGAGCATAGAGCAGGTAGGATGGGGTCTGTGAGCACTTACAGGGAGGAGATATGGAGAGAAAGGAGCAGCTTCTGGCAGGGACAACTCCAGGCAGCAGACAGCCAGGCCATCCCCCACATCACTCTGTGCTCAGCCGCACGGGGAAAGTGAGAAGAGTTTGGAGAAAGGGACTTTGAAACTGGACTCTTCCAAGCTCAGAAAAGTCCATTTCTTCTTCAAGTACATTGTCAGTGAGATCACCCTCCAATGGAGAGAGGTGTAAGCACAGGGAAGCTGCATGGTGACCAGCGGGTCATTCGTGGGCAGACCAGCTCTCCTGACTCTGCGCTAGGGCACAGGGAGCCTGTTTGTCCCTCAGGGCTCCCCAGGGTTCAGGCTGAGAGCAATGCGAGAGATGAGGATTTCTGCCCATTCAAAGACAGTGCTCTCACTCAGCAGAACAAACCTGAGCTTACAAAAAAGAGTTGAACAAAGTTCCCCCAAAGAAAGAGAAGTAATTTTGAGGGGTTTTTTTTGGAAACAGCATGGAAATGGCTCAAAGATGTCTGCCTTAACTTGTCAATGTCTTCTCTTCTTTCAACAGTCCCCCATGCCCAGAGTGGACAAATGTCCAATGGCAGCTCCATCACCCACTTCCTCCTCCTGGCATTTGCAGATACACGGGAGCTGCAGCTCTTGCACTTTTGGCTCTTCCTGGGCATCTACCTGGCTGCCCTCCTGGGCAATGGCCTCATCATCACCACTGTAGCCTGCAACCACCACCTCCACACCCCCATGTACTTCTTCCTTCTCAACCTCTCCCTCCTTGACCTGGGCTCCATCTCCTGTCCCCAAACTGTCCATCAACTGTCCCCAAAGCCATGGCCAATTCAGTGTGGGACACCAGGGCAATCTCCTATGCAGGATGTGCTGCACAGGTCTTTTTTTTCTTTTTCTGTGCTGCAGCAGAGTTTTATCTTCTCACCATAATGGCCTACGACCGCTATATTACCATCTGCAAACCCCTGCACTATGGGACCCTCCTGGGCAACAGAGCTTGTGTCCACATGGCAGCAGCTGCCTGGGCCAGTGGGTTTCTCATTTCTGTGCTGCACACGGCCAATACGTTTTCACTACCCCTCTGCTAAGGCAATGCCCTGGACCAGTTCTTCTGTGAAATCCCCCACATCCTCAAGCTCTCCTGCTCAGAGTCAGACTACCTCAAGGAGGCTTGGCTTCTTGTGGTTAGTGCCTTTTTTACTTTTGGGTGCTTTGTTTTCATCGTGCTGTCCTACGTGCAGATATTCAGGGCTGTGCTGAGGATCCCCTCTGTGCAGGGTCGGCACAAAGCCTTTTCCACATGCCTCCCTCACCTGGCCGTGGTCTCATTGTTTATCATCACATCACTTTTTGCCTACCTGAAGCCCCCCTCCATCTCCTCCCCATCCCTGGACCTGGTGGTTGCAGTGCTGTACTTGGTGGTGCCTCCAGCAGTGAACCCCCTCATCTATAGCATAAGGAACATGGAGCTCAAGGGTGCAGTGTGGAAATTGATATCTGGATGATTTTCAAAAGCATTAAACTGTTTGTCTTCTACAAATCACTCATAATGCAACTCACTACACACCCAACCCATCTTCAATAGTTTTTGCTGGTTTTGGTTGTAGGTTTGGACATTTTTGCTTTGTTTTAATTTTGATAATATTGCCCACAATGAAATGTCATTCTTTGTGCCATTTCTAATGATGTAACTATGCAGCTTCTGTGTTACCCACAGACTGTGTAAATGAGGAGCTATGATCTCTCTGTGTTTAAGCAAAATAAAAGACCTTACAGCAATTTTTTTTTGTCTGAGATCCTTCCTCTGAGACTTCCTCTGGAGCTGCAAGGCAGTGCCTGTGTGCAGAGGTGGAGGGAAAATGATCAGCCTAGCTCCATCCCTGGGAAGGGGATGGGGCATGTCCAGCAGCTATTTCCAAACACTTGAAGGACAAGAAAGGGATTGGTGAACCAAAATGGGCAGGGGAAAGAAGGGTATGTTGTGGACATGGAATTTTGCAAGGCCTTTGACATGGTGTCCTGTGGTGTCCTTATACCCAGATCGGTGCTATCTGGGTTGAGGAAGTGGACACTAGGTGGGAAGTATATTGGACAATCAAACCCAAAAGTCACCAGTGGTGCAAAGTGCTCATGCAGCCAGTAGCTGGCGGGATCCCTCACTGAGAAGCACTTGGGCCAACACTGTTGAACGTCTTTATTATCCCCCTGTATGATGTGACGGAGCGCACTTTCAGCTCCTTTGTGGATGATGCAAAGCTGGGTGGAGGCCTTGAGCAACCTCGTTTAGTTTATCCTGCCTGGAGCAGGAGAGTCAGACAAGATGATGTTCGGGGCTCTCTTCCAACCTGAGTTATTCTATGATCCAATGAATCTTCCCCTTGGAGAGGTTTTTGAAGACAGAATAGGCTGAGGAAGAAGACACAAAAGAGAGGCAGAAGGGGAGACATAAAATCTGCCAATGTAAATACAGCAGTTGCTATGAAGAATGTTTATCTCATTGGCTCCCAGGGAATTACATCACTTTCGTTTACATCAGACTTCCTCACTGAAGTTTGCATCTGATTGTCACAGCTTCTTTGCAGGAATTCCTACCTGCTTTCCTTAGAGAACTGGATGTAAAGAGGCACAGAGGAGTTTATTTTAATTGAGGGAAAGAAAAAAAAAAAAAGAAAAAGTAAAACACAATAGAAGCTAATCAACAATAAAACGCACTTCTCAGCTGTATGGTTGGTTTAAGCAGCTTTCAGTGAGGTCCATCGCCACAAGTGAAGAGTTGCCTATGGGGAGTATGAGAGAGACCACTGAAAGACAATCAAGCTTTCCCTCCCTGAAGGTTAAAGCAGGGTAATAGGTGAGAGGGTGCTGAATGATCAAAGAGTAAGAGGAGGAAGGCGTGTGTCCAGCTAGGCTTCTGAAGAGATGACTTCAGACGTGGGCAGTTTAATAACGGCAGGCAGAAACACCTGGAAGGTTAGAGAGGTTAAGTACACACCATGATAGAGTACTGGTCATGCAAGCAGAGGGGAAGATCAGTATTTCTTGTCCCAAAATTAATGCACATTCTCAAAATTCACATTTTGGTAGCATAGAAATTACACTGACATTTTGTTGAAAGTATTGAAGCATTTCAGCTGGTGAAAAGGTGCTGCCTTTTTTATTTTTTTGTAAAGAATTGAGACTATAAGCACTCAGTGCCACCTCTAGAGGGGTATCAGGGGTACTTTCCCAGGCACGTAGAGGGTCACTTCCCCTTCTGGTCCAGACCTATGGCCTTCCCAGTACCAGAGCCCCAAGACCCCACAGTTTCTCCAGCAGATGCTTTGGACCACCTGCTCCCTCCAGTAGTCAACTCCCAGAGCCCCCGGGCTCCCTGGTATCCCATCCAGACTTATGATCTCTCTGGTACCTGGCTCCCAGGCCTCTTATCCTATTCGCTGGCTACTCCAGCCTGATGCTCACAAGCAGTTACACACACCGACATACACATCAACGTGATACGTGTGCACTCCAGTCTCTCCAGTTGCCACCTCATGGGTACATGACTCCCACAACTTGTGGTCCCCACTCCAGCTGTAGCAGCCAGATCTCCACACATACAAAGAGCAGAGAGCTCTGTCACCCCAGAAGGAGTTCAACAGAGTGATAAGAAGGCAGGACAGGCTGGGGTGATCACTTGCAGGCATGGCCAGACAAGGGTACTTACTAGCAACCTCTTTAAACATGACTGGCTATTTTTGTCATAGAATCATAGAATGGTTTGGGTTGGAAGGGACCTTAATCGAATCCCCAAACAGCCTCAATTCCTCCCTTTCCCTGCCTTTGGTCCTTTCCTAGAAATTCCATAGTAAGTGTTTATTACATTAAATAGGAATGAGTTCACAGATGCACTTTCAAGAAGACAAAGAAACAGGCTAAGCACGAGTATTCAGTTGCATTTCTTGATTATACTCATGATCCCTCCAGTAAGGGGAAGCCCTGGGCCTTGCAGGGGAGTAGCAGGGGATCACCAGGCACAGCAGAGTGTCTGTCTGTGGTGGAGGCTTCAGCAAGGGGTCAGTCCCAAATATTTTTTTGCTTGGAAAAAAAAAAGAGGCTGTGCGTGCACACTCTTAATTGTCCTATATTATATAGCTATGTGGAGTCAACAAGATGAGTATCCACTTTAGCAGGTGTCCTCACCTAATAAGCATGAGCTTGCTACATATCTGGCCATGGTTCAAGAACACTCAGGAATCTTGCTTTGAGGATGTTCCAAAGCTCAGCGAACGTTCAGTAGGTGCTGAACAGAGGGAAGTGGTCAACACCCTCCTGTCTCCTCATCAATCTTCTGAATTATTTATCTCCCTTAAAAGTGTCAGAGGTGTAATAGGGAAGATCAATATTTCTTCTCCTGAGTATAGTACACAGGCTGGAAATGTCCATGTTTGCATCATGAGAAAACATTTTCTGTGGATGAAAAGTGTTCAACTAATTCCAGATGATGAAAAATATGTTCATATTTTCTTTAAATGCTGAGAACAGTTCCTCAGCTTTCCAGGTGGGTCTCAGTGCCCAGTCACAGCACTGTCACTGCAGTGCTTGTACAGCTGGGCCCAGAGGGTGCTCATCATGCCAAGGCCAAGGCTGGGCCGCTGGCAGGCAGCTTTGCCAGGGACGGGATTCATCCAGACTAATTTTAACAGTGAGACTGTCACCCCAACAGAATGATTTACATTTATGTGGCTATTTATCAAAGACCCCAGCCGTGGGTCAGTGACTGGAAACACCGCAGCTGTGAGCTGCAACTCCCTTCTTGTTCTGGGAGCAAATCGCTGTCTTCCTGCTTGGAGTGGCACTAACCAGCCACCTGTGGTACAGGTGTGGGCACCAACCCGAACCTTGCACAAGGGTTTACAATTAAGGAGGACAGATGTGTCTCAGGGAGCTCTTTCCCTCAAGTAGCAGTTTTTCTATATTGGAATTTGGAGATCTGTGAATGCTGAATGGAGAGACATTGTCATTTCTGGAAGGGGGAAACGTTTGGACTTTTGGGTAGGAAAACAAGCCCGGAGCCCCATGGTTGTTGGGGCTGTGAAAGGGCTGATATGGGACAATTGCAGCCAGGAATAGCTTTTAAGGCCTGCACCTTTGTTGTGGGAGCAATCTGCCCCACGATCTGTACACTCTCTTCTTCCAATTGAGTTTGCCCAGTAGTTCCCTGTTTAACCATGCAGGTCTCCTGGTACCCTTCCTTGACTTCCTGCCTGCTGGGATGCTCTCTGATCTTGAGCTCGGAAGAAGCAGTCCTTGAATGCTCACCAACTATCTTGGGCCCCCTTACCTTCTAGTACCCTGTCCCATGGGATTTCCCCTAGCAATTGCTTGAAAAGGCCAGAGTTGGCCCTCCTGAAGTGCAGGGTTGTGATTCTGCTAGCTATTCTGTTCCTGCCACATGAGATCCTGAACTCTACCATCTCATGGTCACTACAACCATCTCTTTTCCTCTCTCTCATAATCTCTGTCCTCTTTTCCCTTTTCCTTCTCTCTCTTTTCTCAATGCCTTTAGAAACCCAAGACACTTATGACCATGCCACTTTCCCTGTATTAATAAATTGTTCTTAATTTCATACCAGTTATTTGGTGTCATTTCACCTTAATTTACTCCAAGGGATTTATGAACTAGTTGCGACAAGGTCGTAACATTAAATTGGCGTAGCTGGCAGGATCCCTTGCTAAGAGTAAAGTAACTGGTGACGCCCAGACTCAAGTAAGAGCGAGTTCTCTTCAGAAGGGAGTCTGCCGGGGAGGAAGATATCATCCCTCTGAGGGATAACGATGAATTCAAAAAATAGGACCTCCCCGGGGAGTCCAATGTGCATGATGAAAAAGGTGGGACACCCCTGGGGAAGTAAAATGTGGATTGTAGTCCTCTCTTAGAGAAACTGGAGAGCTACAACGCTTGTCCTTCCCCTCCCAGTATGACCTGGGCACATAATAATTGGCATGGGGTCTTCCGGGACACACATACCACCACCATGGGGGACCCCTGGGGCGCTCAGGCCAGCACTGTGCAGGTCCAGACACAGAGTGGCCCCACCCTGGGGGTCCAGCCTTGGACCCACAGAAACTTAAGTCACCACCAGGGGGGACCCCCAGGGCACTCAGGCCACCACCCTGGGGGTCCAGCCAGGGAATCCGGGCACCCAGCCCACCATGTTGGGGATGCAGCCACGGACCGACAGACACTAAGGCCACCACCGTGGAAGACCCAAGGGGCACTCAGGCCAGCACCGTGGGGGTCTAGTCACAGAGTGGTCCCACCCTAGAGGTTCAGCTATTGACCCACGGGCACTCAGACCACCACTGTGGGGGACTCCCGGGACATTCAGGCCACCACCGTGGGGGTCCAGCTACAGACCAGCTGGCACTCAGGCCACGACCGTGGGGGACCACTGGGGCTCTCAGGCCACCACCGTGGGGGACTACCAGGGTTCTCAGGCCACTACATTGGGGATGCAGCCATGGAGCAATGGGCACTAAGGCCACCACCCTGAGGATCCAGCCATGGACACCCAGGTACTAAGGCACCCACGGTGGGGTCCAGGCATGGACCCGTGGGCACTCAGGCCACCACCGTGAGGGACCACCAAGGCATTCAGGCCACCAGGGTGGGGGTCCAGCCACAGAGTGGCCCCACCCTCGGGGTCCAGCCACAGACTCGTGGACACTCAGGCCACCACCATGGGGGAGCCCAGGGGCACTGTCTTCGTTTAGCCCACACCTGGGGCTAAACGATAGCAGTTTTTCTATCACCCAATGTCCCTTCCCCAAATGAAGAAGGGAATTGGGAAAAAGAGAGGGAGCCTCGTGGGATGAAGTTAACCAGATTTAATGAAATTAAGAAAACCAATATAAATGACAACACAAAGCAGATAGAAATATACTCATCCACAAATCACTAGCAAGTTGCTCCAGGAATCACGGGAGGAGGGAGGAGAGGCAAGGAGAGCGGGGAAAAAGCCCCACCTCTTCCTCACAAACCCTCTCTTCTATAGTGAGCTTGATGTCAATGATATAGAATACACCTGTGGGCCAGCCAGGGTCAGCTGCCCCAGATTTAACTGCTGAAGGCCTTGATCACCATGACTGTCCACAAACTGAAACTAAATCCCAGTGAAACCAGGACAGGATTCCAGCTGTTATTCTATGTCATTTACATCAACTCACTACCATTTTTTCCCCATCGCTCAACATAAATGCACATCCACACAGATACTCTCTTCAGTCCATTGAATCAATTCTGTCCGAATACATGGGTTCCATTTCTCATAGTATTTCTCAGGGCAGGAAAACATGTTGGTATGGAATCCACTCATTTAGGAGCTCAGGACCAGGACTCCATATGGTGTTATGGACTGTTGAAGTTGAGCACAGCAGGATGGTGTATTGCATCTTGATCTTGCAGTGCACGTATCTGCTGCAGCCCATGTTCAGGGTCTGTGGTGATTCTTACTATAACAAATGACACTTAGCATCATACAGTTATTGGCTTTTCTCACCCAGAATTAAATCTCCTTGGGGTACACATCTAACTTCCCCCTCCTCCTGCATCATCCACCAGGTGCACCCATGTCCTTGAGCAAAAGCAATTCCATGCATAGGTT
The DNA here is from genome assembly GCF_013368605.1 of Nyctibius grandis. Taxonomy (NCBI): domain Eukaryota; kingdom Metazoa; phylum Chordata; class Aves; order Nyctibiiformes; family Nyctibiidae; genus Nyctibius; species Nyctibius grandis. The sequence goes on from NW_027167609.1 coordinate 106,518, forward strand.
TGTCTTTGCTCGAGGCAGGACTAATCCAAACTGTCTTCCACAATGTATTTCTTGCATGAACTACAGGGACTTTATCCCCCTCTATGTTGTGCAACAGCTCGGATTGAGCAGGACCAGCCCAGCTGATAGATCCCCTGGTACTAACTAACCAGGTGGCCTTTGCTAAGTGTTCACCCCAATTTTTAAAAGTCCCATCACCTATTGCTTTCAGTGTCGTCTTCAACAGCCCATTACATCGTTCAACTTTCCCGGCGGTGGGTGCATGGTAGGGGATGGGATACATCCATTCAATACCATGCTCTTTAGCCCGGGTGTCTATGAGGCTCTTTTGGAAATGAGTCCCCTTGTCTGACTCTATTCTTTCCACAGTGCCATGTCACCACAAAATCTGCTTTTCAAGGCCCACAATGGTGTTACGGGCAGTGGCGTGAGGCATGGGGTATGTTTCCAACCAGCCGGTACTTGCTTCCACCATCGTGAGCACATAGCGCTTGTCTTGTCAGGTTCGTGGAAGCGAGATGTAATCAATCTGCCAGGCCTCTCCATATTTATATTTTAACTGTCATCCTCGATACCACTGGGGTTTCAGCCGTTTGGCTTGTTTAATTGCAGCGCATGTTTCACATTCGTGGATGACCCTGTGCGGTGGTGTCCATGGTCAAATCCACCCCTCGGTCACGGGCCCATCAGTATGTAGCATCTCTGCCTTGTTGGACCGATGTATTATGGGCCCACCAACCTAAAAATAGTTCACCTTTATGCTGCCAGTCCAGATCTACTTGAGCCACTTTGATCTTAGCAGCTTGATCCACCTGCTGGTTGTTTTGTTGTTCCTCAGAGGCTCTGCTCTTGGGTACGTGAGCATCTACGTGACGTACCTTCACAACCAGCTTCTCTAATCGGGTAGCAATATCCTGCCATCATTTGGCTGCCCAGATGGGTTTGCCTCTACACTGCCAGCTGTTTTCCTTCCAATGCTTCAGCCATCCCCACAAGGCATTTGCTACCATCCATGAGTCAGTATACAGGTAGAGTCCTGGCCATTTTTCTCGCTCAGCAATGTCTAGAGCCAGCTGGATGGCTTTTACTTCTGCAAACTGACTCAACTCACCTTCTCCCTCAGCTGCTTCTGCCACTCATCGTGTGGGACTCCACACGGCAGCTTTCCACTTTTGCTGCTTGCCTACAAGGCGGCAAGATCCATCGGTGAACAAGGCATGATGCTTCTCATTCTCTGATAGTCTATTGTGTGGTGGGGCCTCTTCAGCATGCATGACCTCCTCCTCTGGCAACATTCCAAAATCTTTGCTCTCCCGCCAGTCCATGATTACTTCCAGAATTCCTGGGTGATTAAGGTTCCCTATTCGGGCCTGCTGAGTAATCAATGCAACCTACTTACTCCACGTGGCATCAGTTGCATGATGTGTAGAGGGGGTCTGCCCTTTAAACATCCAGTTCAACACTGGTAACTGGGGTGCCAGGAGGAGCTGTGCCTCAGTGCCAATTAATTCTGAGGCAGTTCGAACTCCTTCATAGGCTGCCAGTATCTCTTTTTTTCAGTTGGAGTATAATGGTCCTCTGATCCTCTGTATCCCCAGCTCCAAAACCCCAGGGGTCAACCTCGAGTCTTCCCCGGTGCCTTTTGCCAGAGGCTCCAGGGTAGGACTGTTCTCCCTGGCTGCGGCATAGAGGACGTTCTTTACTTCTGGTCCCATCCAGACTGGCCCAAGGGCCACGGCATGGACTATCTCTTGTTTAATTTGCTCAAAAGCCTGTTGCTGCTCACGGCCCAATTTAAAGTCATTCTTCTTCCGAATTACTTCGTAGAGAGGGCTCACAATCTGACTGTTATGGGGAATGTGCATCCTCCAGAAGCCTACTACGCCTAGGAAGGCCTGTGTCTCCTTTTTATTAGTTGGCGGAGACATGGCTGTTATTTTGTTGATCATATCCATTGGGATCTGACGGCGGCCATCTTGCCACTTGATCCCTAAAAACTGTATCTCTTTCGCAGGTCCCTTGACCTTTCCGCGTTTGATGGCAAAACCAGCTTCTAGAAGGATTTTAATGACTTTTTCCCCTTTCTCAAAAACTTCTCCTGCTGTATCACCCCATACAATGATGTCATCAATATATTGCAGGTGTTCCGGAGCTCCACCCTTCTCCAGTGCAGTCTGGACCAGTCCATGGCAAATGGTGGGGCTACGTTTTCACCCCTGGGGCAGTCGATTCCACATGTACTGGATGCCCCTCCAGGTGAAAGCAAATTGTTGCCTACACTCCACTGCCAAAGGAATGGAGAAAAAAGCATTTGTGATACCACTTCGCTGCCTTTGACTCCAGTTTGTAATGGAGTTCTAACATGTCCGGTACAGCAGCACTCAGCGGTGTTGTTACTTCATTCATGCCATGATAGTCCACAGTTAGTCTCCATTCCCCTCTGGACTTTCGCACTTGTCACGGTTTAAAGCTGGGCCGGCTATTAAACCTGTGGCAGATGCTCTCTGTTATCCCCCCCCCCCCCGCCCTCCCCCCAGAGGGAAAGGGAAAGGGAAAAGGGAGAGAGACTTCTGGGTTGGAAAGTTAAAACAGTTTTAATAAACTATAATAATGAAAAAGAGTATAATAACAATAATAGGAATAATCAAATATATACAAATATATATACAAAACCAAGATTGAGCTCCCCTGAAGTCAGCCACGTCACCACCGGCACTGCAGGGCAGGCTCCGGGAAGGCCCAGGCTGGGCCTAGCGACGGTCGAGAGCTGGATTCAGGAACGCACGGATCGGGATCGGGGGCAGCAGGAAAACAGACGGAGTCCTCCTTGGACACCGGCCATAGCAGAAAGAGAGCGAGACCCTCGTGATCCCCCCGCTTTATACCGAGAATGACGTGTGTAGGATGGAATACCCTCGTTGGTCAATTTTGGGTCACCTGCCCTGTCCGCTCCTCCCTGCAGCTGCGACCTCCCTTCGGCTCTTCACTCGTAAGCAGTGAGGAATTCAGCAGTGACCTTGGTTTCTCTAAGACTAAGTACAGCAAGAGCCTTACTGCACAACATCCCTACCGGTACCTCAGCGATAACTACAAACTTCGAGCGTTGTCAGTCCTGGAAGCAGACGCTGTCTGCAAAACATGCAGTTAGTTTCAGAAAGTGCAGTTACTTAGAGGAGACTTAGCTGAAAGTAAAAATCACTGAAAGGAAAATCGGCCTGGTTTAGGCCAAACCAAGACATTAATTCATGAGAACTTCTACGTCAACTTACGTGACAGTTTCTACAACGGCTTTTATGTTAGGAATGTGTTGAAAATGGTGTCCGTGAGTCCTGATGCCGATGTTGAGTGTTCAAACCGCTCAGGCTTTTAAAGGATGTGTTGTATTTCGAGCTGACCTGTTTGCCTAGAGTCCTCCTTTAGCTCAGCTGCTCTCCTGGCTCTTATCCTGACTGCGTTCCTTTACTTTCTTCTGTGCTGTTTTTTGACTGTGCCGGAGTCTAATTTGGGATTTCTGTTTTTTAGCTGCGCTGTCATAAGCGTGTCGTGAGGCTCGGCGGCTACCCCTGGCGCAGGTTTGCCCGCAGGTCGTTAAGCGTTTGTGAGGGTGAGGGACCAGCGCGGTGTCCGGAGGCTCCTGGCTGTGGGGGCAGGGAGGGGTGTCGGATGTGGGGGGGGTGAGGGGCCGGGGGCGTCAGTGGCCCTGGGGAGCCCGTCCTGGCGAGAGAACGGAGCGGGAACGTGGCAGAGCAGAGGCGGAGGGAGAGCCGCGGCACCGTCCTCTGGCACGGTGCCCCTGTGCCGTGGGGCGGCTGCCGGGGGGACAGGCTGCGGGACGGGGATAGGGGCAGCCGTTTGGGGGGCTGCCCTCCCTTTACTTTTCTAGCAGAGCTCCCCTATTTTGGGGAGGGGGCGTGTAGATACATAAATGGCCTTGCTAAAGTAAGGAGGTGGGGGTCAGGGCTGTTTCCCTCATTTAGTGCCTTTTTTTGGGGTGAACAAAAAGCGGGGAGATGCCTGGGTGGCTCTGACGTCGTTCGGGGCACCTGAATGTCACCGATGCGGGGGCAAGGATGCAGTGGAGGAGCAGGTAGGTGGGGCGGGGGGGGGGGGGGGGGGTGTGGGGAGGGGTCCCCCAAAGCAGAGGGTGTCACGGCGTAAAAATAGCGACAATTGGTGGGAGAAGCGAGGGAATGGCGCCCCCTGGGGGCCGGGGCGCGGTACTGCGGGTGGGGAGCCGCGCATGTGCGGTGGGGGGCTCTGGCCGCGCTCGGTGCCGCAGCCGTCGCTTTTTACATTTGTCCATCCCCGTTTTAGTTTTCAGGGCCCACTTTTTAATTTTCTCCTTTTCTTAATCGCGGTTGTTTTTAAGAATGTCTCTCGGCGGCTGCGTTTTAGTTCGCCGCCGCTGGTTTTGCCGAGGGAGCGGTGCTTAAACGGGTCACGGGTGGGACAGGGGCGGGGGGCGCGTCCCCTGGGCAACCGCGCATGCGCAGTGTGCGGCTGTGGCCGCTCAGTCAGTGCTGGCAATGGGCGGGGCCGTGTCCCCGTGGGGGCGTGCCAGGGGCGGGGTGTGCTGCGGGGGGCGGGATGGGGCGTGGTTGCCAGCGCGACTCCGCCCCGAGGGGCAGGATATGGGCGGGGTCCCCTGGGGAGCCGCACATGCGCAGTGGAGGGGGGGTCTTGCGGCGCCTGCTGCTGCCGCCCTCTGGTCAAATTTCGGTACTGCAGCCGCCGCTTTTTTACCTTTTTTTTTTTCCCCCCTTTTTTTTTTTTCTCCGCAGGTCCCTGCACGGCGGGGGCGGGTGGCAGCGCCGCGCAAGGGGGGTGCGGGGGTGGGGGCAGGTCCCGGCGCGGTTCCCGGCGGGGCGGCGGCTCCCGGGGCTGCGCAGCGCCAGTCCCGGCAGCAGGTCCCGGTAGAGCGTGGCGGCGGTTTCCATGCGGCTCCCGGAGGGGTGGGGGGCTGGGTCGGGCTTGCCGGGCGGGTCCCGGTGCCCGCACGGGGGTGGTGGTGGGGAAACGGCCCCGGCTGCTGCCGCCGGGGGGGTCCATGGGGGCGGGCGGGTCTGTGCTCCCGGGGCGGCTGGGCCCGGCTCCCCGCGGGGGATTTGTGGGCCTCGGGGGGGCTCGGGGGGCGGGCGCAGCGGTGCAGGCGATGGCGGAGAAGTAAAGCCTGCGAGAGCGATAATAAAGTGCCAGCCGGGCTGCAGTGGTGCCGCCCCGCAGGGGTACGGGTGTTATAGAAATTTTCACACGATTAATGAAAAAGTTCTTATGAGTTAGAGAGACAAGAATCAATAGGGGTGAAATAGAATAGTGAAAAGAATAATTAATATAAGCCTATCTGAATAAACACAGGTGGGCTTTTACAATCCATGAATATTGTTCTCAAAGCTCCTTGTGTAACCCTGACCTAGGACTGAACAAATCATCAATCAAAGCTTAATGAGTAGCTAAGCAGGAGTAGGCCTAGAAGTATTACCTTCTGATGATTTTAGTAAAGGGGATGTATGGTTAACCTCTTCTTTACCTTAAAAGAAATATAGGACACTTAGAAATAAACATTAGTATAGATAAGATTTTAAACATAACTTCAGTTGTTTTTAAGGTTGAACGTTTAGGAGACACTGGCGGTGGGAACTGGACTCAGATCAACCTGGATCAGGACGGGACGCTGATCACGGCAAGAACATTAAGGACGCCGATCACAGCAAGAACATCGAGGACGGGGTGTCGACCGGAGTCGGAGCGGAACCAGAACATGAAGATCAGCGTACGGATGGAAAAGAATGGACTTTTGTGGACTCTTGACGAAGGAAGAAAGAGGAATTGAAATAGTTAGTGGCTTATTAAGAGCAGCTCGTGAGAAATTTATGATGTAATTGATTATTAGTTTCTATATAAACCGATAGCGAATTTGAGTCAGGTACCATTCACTGCGGTGGTGGTCCAACTCTGAGTTGTTTAATAAAACCAGCAAACCCAGAGACCCGGACTCTGCCAATTTTCTTTAACAGAATTTGGCACCCCAGATGGGACTCTAGGACACTGCTCCGATTCTCTGAGCATTCCCATCTCCAACGCCTAATTGCCGGCAACAAGGGTGAGTTCACCTGGTGGTCTTGGGAGCGGGTATACTCAGACACTAGGAGCCCGTGTGTTTAAAATTGCTGAGGAATTTTTGAAACAAAGGTAACCCGGGAAATTAAGGAAAAGATAAAATGGGAATTGTACCCAGCATTGAAAGGGGGACGCCCCTTGCTGAGGTTTTGGAGAATTGGAATAGAATCCCGTTGGCCGGGACATGTGGGAAAAAGGAGATTGATTTTGTTGTGTCAAGAAGAATGGCCATTTTTAACTAGGATCCGAGGTGGAGGACCTAGAGACATCTGGCCCTCTAAAGGGACCTTTGATGCACAAAGTTGAAATTTTTAAGGGTAATCCTCGAGGATGAAGGGAGTCAAGATATTGATTTTTGGTATATTTGGTACTATTGGGCAAATGCAAAGAAAGGCAAAAAAAGAGCCTAAACAAGTGAAACCTTCCATTCCTTCAGCGCCCGTGCTGGAGAAATCGAATCCTTTCACTGACAAGGGATTTGGCATGTATCCCATGAGGTTGGAATACATCCCAAACCCTAGAGCTGGACCTGGAGCTCCACCAGAGGTTCCACCAGTCCAACCTGTTGTGAGACATGAACTTTGGAAACAAGGAGATTTAGTAAACTGGCAATCAAAATGCCACGCATCAGAGAGGATGCTGAAAAATGTGCTTAGATGCTATCTGGCATTTTTACTGATTATTCTCCAAATTGGAATGATGTAAAGACCCTCATGAGAGAGCTCTTTACAGCAGAAGAGAGGGAAAAAAAAACCTTACAAAAGGATCGGGAAATTACATAAAGAGTTCAAACTCAAGGGCTACAGCCCTGGCCCGATCAAAACCCAAATTGGAATTTGGCCACTGAGGATGGCGCCAGACTCCAACGAGAAGCCCTACAGCAACTGGTGGAGGCTGTTCGGCAAGCTGGCGAAAAAAAAAAAAAAAAATTACTAATTGGACAAAGGTAATGGAATGTAGGCAAAAAACCTGATGAACATCCCAGTGATTACTGGAATCGGTTAAAAGCTACCCTCCTGAAATATGGAGGAATGACAAGGGAGAATTTTCAGGAACCCCTTGCAATCAGTGTATTTGTGGATCAATCTGCACCTGACATGAATAAATATTTCAAGAAACATATGCCAGGGTGGCAAGGCGAAAGCCTCACAAAGATTCTTGGCATTGCCACCTTTGTATATGATGGGAGAAGTGAAGAGCAAAAGAAACAAGATCAAAGAAAAGAGAGAAAGGAACGAGAGAGGGATATCAACCTTTCGGCACCGCAACTACTCAGAATTACCAGCACGGCAGGGGAAGAGGTTTTTCACAACGCTGTGGAAGGGGAGACCGAGGAAGATAAAGATTCATTCCCTCTCGAACTGATACTCTGGAATGGTTTTTTTTTACTGTGGTAATTTAAGGCACATCGTCCGGTATTATCCTCTGAGACCACCTTCCAACAACGGTGGGAGAGACGGAGCGGAAAGACTGGGGCGTCCACGTTCTCGCTGAGAAATTTATGGATCGGGACTCTGGGATTAAGGTAGATAACGAGGGACTTATCACAGCTAAGGTAAATGGCACTCCTGTTAAATTCTTAATAGATACTGGTGCAACTTTATCATTGTTAAATTTTCATGTGTCACAGCTATCTGATGAATTTGTAAAGGTTACTGGGGTTTTGGGTGAAGAGAAGTTGCCGCTTTCTCTTCCCCTTCCTATTGTTTTTGATGATCGTTTGATATGAGGTTGATTTGTTATTTTGCCAACTTCTCCTATTTCACTATTTGGGAGAGATTTATTACAGGAATTGGAAACATGCATAGATTTAACTCCCAAAGGAATTTGATTGATCGTAATGGGAATGCAAACTATAGAAATTCAAGAAGGTGAGCTTAAAATCCCAAAAGAGTTAAAGAATGTACCTTAAAAATTATGGAGTCTCTCCGGAGATGATATTGGACTGTTAAAATCTGCAGAACCTGTAGTGATTAAAACAAAAGGAGGGACTCCCCCGTCTATTAGGCAATACCCAATTGTGGCAGAAGCTATCCCAAGTATTGGAAAACAAATAAAATCATTTTTGGAAAAGGGGATTTTAAAAGAATGTCAAAGTTACAAAGATGGGGATCCAGAATATAGATTTGTATTTGTAACTGTTCCCCATCCAGTCGTACCTGATTCAAATTTGATTGTTACTCAAATACCTATTTGGGGAAAAAGTTACACTGTATTGAATTTGACTGGAGCTTTCTTTAGCATACCTGTGGCTGAGGAAAGCCAGCACATATTTGCCTTCACTTGGCAAGGGAAACAGTTAACTTGGACTCGGTTACCCCAGGGATTTACAAGCTCACCAACTATATTCTCCCAAATTTTGAAAGGGGACTTGGCTGATCTGGTTTTTCCATGTAAGTCTAAATTGATACAATATGTAGATGATTTATTGTTAGTATGTCGTTCAGGGAAGGATTGTGTTACAGGTACTCGGTATTTGTGTAATAAATTGGTTGTAAAAGGTCACCGAGCATCTCCATCAAAATTGCAGTCCATCAAATGGGGTCCGGAGAAGCAAAAAGGTTTTACAACTCTGAAAGGTGCCTTAATGCAAGCACCGGCTTCAGGTTTACCAGATTATAGTAAACCTTTCAAATTATATTGTGATGAGCGAAAGGGAAACGCTGGAGGACTTTTAGTCCAAACTTTAGGACCACATGAAAGATCAGTAGCATATTTTTCTGCTCAATTAGATCCAGTTATACAAGGGACACCATTTTGTATAAAATCAGTAGCTGTGGCAGCAGAAATGGTAGAAAAATGTAGATCAATAATGCTGGGACATCCCCTAACCGTATGCATACCCCATGAAGTTGAAATATTATTGAAACAATATGCAGAAAAATCACTTTCACCGCAACGGGCACATAGATATGAACTGGTTTTACTTTTGGCTGACAACATCACACTTCAAAGGTGCAATACTTTGAATCCAGCCACTTCAATACCTTTGCCGACTGAAGGGGAAAAGGATCAACATGACTGTACCCAGGTATTGGCAGTATCCAGTAAACCGCGCAATGATCTTCAAGACCAACCCCTGAGTGACCCAGACATCAACCTTTTGACAGACGGCTCATCCTTATATGAGGAAGGAAAAAGGTATACTGGCTTGCAGTAACAACAGAAAAAACTGTGTTAAAAGCTAACCCTCTTCCTAGTGCTGCAGGGGCACAAGGCGCGGAAATCATAGCGCTTACTGAGGCTGCAAAGTTGGCAAGAGGGTTAAAAGCTAACATTTACACAGACTCTAAATATGCTTTTGGAGTTTGTCATGCTACAGGTATCCTGTGGAAAGAAAGAGGATTTTTGACTTCAGCTGGAAAAACCATTGCACCCGGGAAGGAGGTACGTGAACTTTTAGAAGCTATACAGTTATATAAAAGCTCACACAAACCACCAAGATGCACTGTCGCGAGGAAATCGCTTGGCTGATCAGGCTGCGAAAGCTGCAGCCAAACAAATTCATCTTATTATGGCAGTTCTGTGTGCAGCAGAGAAACCTGACAGGCTTCCAAGTGCAGAGGAGATGTATGAGGCTCTTCCAGAGGAAGAAATGAAATTTTCGAGACGACTTGGAGCGGAACAACGGGATGGGCAATGGACATTGGGCAACAAACCCCTACTCCCGAAAAGGTATTTACTACCTGTTTTTCGGTAGTTCCATGAAAAATGTCATGGGGGACCTGAGGGACTTGCACAGAGAACTCAACGGCTGTGGGCTGCACCCGGAGTCTGCTCCGCAGTGAAAAGGATTACTGAAAGCTGTAAACTTTGCCGACAGTATGCTACCACTAGGATTCAGCCACCTCAAGGTAAAAGACCGCCCGCGGTGTTTCCTTTTCAAAGATTACAAAGTGATTATGCTGAAATGCCAAAAGCAATGGGGTGTTTGTACTTGTTAGTGACTGTAGATCAGTTATCAGGATGGGTAGAAGCCTTCCCAGCAAGAAAGAATGATTCAAAAACTGTAGTGAAAGCGCTGTTGAAAGAGTTAATACCCCGATATGGAGTTCCTGAAGTAATTGACTCGGATAGAGGAGCTCATTTTTCAGCAGCAATTCTGTTCCAAGTTTATAATGCTTTAGGAGTCACAGGGAAGTTACATACACCCTATCACCCTGAGTCCTCTGGACAGGTAGAGAGAATGAACAGGACCATAAAGGAAAAGATTGTTAAAGTGTGTAAAACAACAGGGTTGAAATGACCAGAGGCTTTAAATTTGGTTCTGTGGGACATTCGGAACACACCCAGACAACCTGTTGGGTTATCGCCAGCAGAAATGTTGTTTGGGCGAGTTTTGGCTGTTCCAGGCGCTTATTTACCAGCAAAAAAAAAAAAAGTTTATTGGATGGAGATGAACGAGTGACACAATATATACTGTACTTACAAAATTCTTTCTTTGAAATGCGAAAGCATGCCTATTGGTATCGAGGTGGATCTCCTGAGATACAAGTACATAATATTCAACCAGGAAACAAAGTATTGATAAAAAACTTTAAGAGGAAAAATAGATTTGAACCAAAATGGGAAGGACCCTATGTTGTACTTTTAACTTCTATTTTATGCTGTCAAAGTTGCAGGGAAAGAAACCTGGATCCATCATTCTCATGTCCGCAAGGAACCCGAGGAAAGATGAAATATTTAGTTTGTTCCTTTTTCTTTTTTTCCATCTGTAAATGTTGCTGTTTCACCTTGTGTAAGATTTGCTATTCGTTATCATGATTCCAATACCAATGCCTCTCGTGTGCTTTATAATAATTGTTCTTGGCGATCTGCAGGCTTCTTTATAGCAATTAAGACAAAGACTGGGGAACTCATTTTTACATCTAGCTATCCAAAGATTGAGCCCAGAGGAATTATTTATCAATTTGGAAAAAACAATAGTAAATGTATCTGGGGAAATAGAAAAATTAGCCAATGCCTCAATGCACGGATTTCTGACATTGCAAAAGGAAATTACAGAGCTCTCTAAAATCACAGTTCAAAATAGAATGGCTCTAGATATGCTGTTAGCCTCACAAGGAGGAGGGTGTACAGTTTTAAGTATCAGTTGCTGTATGTACACAGACCGATCAGGAGAACTGCTCACAGATGTGCACAAAATTTGGGAAGTGAGTTCTGTGATGCAAAAGGTAGAAAGGGACGACACCTCATGGGGATTTACTGAAACACTCTCTTGGCTCACATCTTGGTTCCCAGACTTGGCCTTATGGATAAAGAAGCTGATTGTAATTGCCTCGCTTATAATTATTGTCCTTGTGATTGTACTAGTGTTGGGACAGTGCTGTGTGAGATGTTTTTCTTCCTTTGCTTCAAGAATAGAATCATCATGGAGATACAAATAATTGCAGGGATGCAATAAAAAACAAAAGGAGGGAATTGTTATAGAAATTTTCACACGATTAATGAAAACGTTCTTATGAGTTAGAGAGACAAGAATCAATAGGGGTGAAATAGAATAGTGACTAGAATAATTAATATAAGCCTATCTGAATAAACACAGGTGGGCTTTTACAATCCATGAATATTTTTCTCAAAGCTCCTTGTGTAACCCTGACCTAGGACTGAACAAATCATCAATCAATCAAAGCTTAATGAGTAGCTAAGCAGGAGTAGGCCTAGAAGTATTACCTTTTGGTGATTTTAGTAAAGGGGATGTATGGTTAACCTCTTCTTTACCTTCAAAGAAATATGGGACACTTAGAAATAAGCATTAGTATAGATAAGGTTCTAAATATAACTTTAGTTGTTTTTAAGGTTGAACGTTTAGGAGACACTGGCGGTGGGAACCGGACTCTGGTCAACCTGGATCAGGACGGGACGCTGATCACGGCAAGAACATTAAGGACGCCGATCACAGCAAGAACATCGAGGACGGGGTGTCGACCGGAGTCGGAGCGGAACCAGAACATGAAGATCAGCGTACCGATGGAAAAGAATGGACTTTTGTGGACTCTTGACGAAGGAAGAAAGAGGAATTGAAATAGTTAGTGGATTATTAAGAGCAGCTCGTGAGAAATTTATGATGTAATTGATTATTAGTTTCTATATAAACCGATAGCGAATTTGAGTCAGGTGCCATTCACTGCGGTGGTGGTCCAACTCTGAGTTGTTTAATAAAACCAGCAAACCCAGAGACCCGGACTCTGCCCATTTTCTTTAACAATGGGGACACGGGGGAGGTGATGGGGACATGGAGGGGACATGGGGGAGGAGATCCCTCTGCATGGCCGTGGTGGCCCTGGGGACACCAGGACACTCTTAGGCCACTGCGGTGGCCTTGGGGACATTGGACGTGTGCTTGGGGACACCAGGACCTTCTTGCATGGTCGTGGTGGCTTTGAGGACACCAGGAATCGCCATGGGGGCATTGAAAGGGGACAGGGAAGGGCCACGTAGGTGGTGACATCTGGGGACATGGAGGGGACACGAGAGGTGGCACATAGGCACATGAAGAGGACATGGGGGAGGTGACACAGGAGGGGACGCGGGGACAAAGGAGACATGGGGCAGGGTGACACGCACGTTGGGGACAAAGTGACACAGAAGCAGGACTGCAGCAGTGACGTCTTGATGCCACCAGTCCCCAACGAAGCCACCGGTCCCCAGCGAAGCCACCGGTCCCCTACTGCAGTCGCCGTGGCAGCAGCCCCGGGAGGGCAGCGGTGGCATCTCGGCAGCGCTGAGCCACGGTGGTGGCCACGGTGGCACTGGGGACACCGGGGGTGACCACCAACCCCCGAGCCACCCGCAGCGTCCCCAGGAGGTGGCCCTTGGCCAGGTGGGCGCTAGCGTCCCACAGCGCCTCGGCCACTGCCACCGCAGCCAGCAGGTCCTTGGGGACACCAGGACCCTCCTGGGCCACCCCAAGAGCCTCAGGGCGACCGTGTCCAGCAGCCATAGTAGCCACGGTGGCCTCGATGTCCTCGAGGCGGCGCCGCAGGTGACAGTAGAAGCGGGTGGCCCCGTGGCAGGCGGCCACCAAGCGTCCCAGGGGCTCGACGGCCAACGCCGCCCGCAATCCCCGCTCCGCGGCCACCGCCGCCTCCACCGTTGCCACCGCCATCTCGTCAGTGGCCTCGCTGGCCGCCTGCAGCATCACGCTGGCCTCGGTCACCCAAGTGCTGTGGGCTAGCATCTTCAAAGCCACCAGCCGTTCCCGGGTGGTCTCCAGCAGCCCCTGGCACACCATATCCTCCTGGTTCACCTCCTCTGCCAGGTGGCCCAGGGTGATGCCGGCGGTGGCCCCCGCGGTGGCCGCGGTCCTGCAGGCGTCCCTCAGGTGCTTGGTGTCCCCTGCCAGCGTGGCCCAAGTGGCCTCCACCGAGGCCACCACCTCCCGCCACTCGCGGGTGACGGCCGCCACGGTAGCCCAGGCATCCCCCGTGGTGGCCCTGGGGACAACGGAATCCCCCAGTGGGCCCGGGGTGGCCCTAGTAGTGACCTCTGTGGTGGCCCTGGTGGCCCCAGCAGTGGCCAGGGCACGTCGGAGGCGGGTGGCATCACCGTGACGGTGCTCCATGGCCCGGCGGATGCTGGCAACGAGGGCCACCAGCCCGGCCCGCAGCGAGCCCGCTGGCCTGGCCAGGGGGACGTCCCCTGGGGTGGCCCCCAGCTCACCCAGGATGGCCACCACGGTCACCAGTGGCTGCAGCAGCTCTGGGGACACCTGGGGACAAGGACATGGCCAGTGGCAGGGTCCCCCATGTCCCTTGTCCCCTCCTGGGTGGCCCCCATGTCCCTTGTCCCCTCTGGGGTCCCCTGTCCCCTCTGCTGTCCCCTGATGCCACTCTGGGGGTCCCCCATGTCCCCTGTCCCTTCCTCAGGGTTCCCCGTGTCCCTTGTCCCCTCCCTGGAGTTCTCTGTGACCTTTGTCCCATCGGGGGTCTCCTGACGTCACCCTGGGCTCCCCCATGTCCCTCGTCCCCTCCTCGGGGACCCCGCATGACCCTTGTCCCCTCTGGAGTCCCCTGATGCCACCCTGGGGTCCCCCCCATGACCCTTGTCCCCTCCGGAGTCCCCTGCCACCCCCTTCCCTGTCCCCACCACCCCATGTCCCCTCTGTCACCCTCGTCCCCTCTGCCACTGCCCTGTCCCCCTGTCACCGTCCCCTCCATCACTCTGTCACCCCCCCGCCACCCCATCCCGTCCCCCTGCCACCCCTGTCCCCTCTGCCACCCCCCTGCCACCCCATCCCCTGTCCCCCTGCCACCCCCGTCCCCTCTGCCATGCCCCTGCCACCCCATCCCCTGTCCCCCTGCCACCCCCGTCCCCTCTGCCACTCCCCTGCCCCTCATGTCCCCACCCCTCCCTCCCCGTCACCCCCTGCCATCCCCTGTCCCCTCTGTCACCCCCCTGTCACCCTCCCCTGCCCCCCCACCATCTCGCCGAGATTTGTCCCACCTCGGAGGGGTCGATGGCCCCGGTGGCCTCAGGGGTCTCCATAGGTGGGGACACGGCGCTGGGGACACGGTGGGGACACGGGCGGGGCCGGGCCCGTTCCTGTGGGGGGAGAACGGGGCTGAGGCCGCGCCGGGGCTCCGGGGACCCGCTGGGGGCTCCGGGGCCTCCCCCCGCCTCACCTGCTCCTGCTCCTGCTCCGACAATGCCGCCGCCTCCGGGCCGGGGCCGCCGGGGCCGGGGGGATCGGGGCCGGAGTCGGGGTCCCGCTCGGGGTCCCGCTCGGAGCCACCGGCCGTCTCCATGTCGCCGCTCGGAGCCGCGCCCGCAGCAACCGGACAAACCGCCGCCACCGCTCTCTGCCCCGGGCACCTTTAAACCGCCGAGCGCCGCGTGCGGATTGGCCGAGCCTCAACCAATCGCAGCCCTCGCTTTTGCCCCCACATCTTGCCCCCCCCGTACCCTGCATGAACCCCCCAGTCCAGCACCCCCCAACCTGGGACCCTCCCCCCAAACTGGGACACCCCCCCAGCCCCATTCCTTGAGGAGGCCCCCCCCAAATCCCCCCCTCCCAAATCCTGCCCTCCCCACCCCATCGCAGTGTGTGTGGGGGGGGTGTCCAGCTTTGGGGGGGGTCTCAGGAGGTTGGGGGAGCCCCAGCCGCGACCTCACCCCCGTGGGGGCGGGAGCCCAAAAACCCCACTTTGGCCCCCAAAACCCAACTTTGCCCCCCAAAAAAACAACCTTGCCCCTCAAAAACCCAACTCTGACCCTCGTAAACACAACTTTGGCCCCCAAAACCCCAAATTTGCCCTTCAAAAACTGAAATTTGCCCCCCCAAACACCCAACTTTGGCCCTCAAAAACCCAACTTTGCCCCCCAAATGCCCCAAATCAAGGGGAATCGCCCCAAAACCCCCTATATTAAGTGGGGTCCCATTGGGGTTGCAGGTGCTGGGGGGGGGGTCAGGGTGCCTTGGGTGGGGTCATGGTGCTCTGGGTGGGGTCAGGGTATCCCAGGGATCTTGGGGGGGTCCCCATTGGGGTTGGGGTGTCCTGGGTTGGGGGGATTGGGAGTTGAGGGGTCCCATTGGGATTCAAGGGTCCTACTGGGGTTGGGGGGTCCTGGGGGGGGTCAGTGTGCCCTGGGGGTCCCCACTGGGGTTGGGGGGCCTTTGGGGGGGTCAGGGTGTTCTGGGGGGCTCAGGGTGCCCTGGGTGGGGTCAGGATATCCTGGGGGTCTTGGGGGGTCCCCATTGGGGTTAGTGGGTTCCTGGTGCCCCCAGGACCGTGGGGGTGCTCCTGGGGGTGGGGGGGTGACACATGGACCCCCCGGTGACCCCCCCGTGTCCCCGCAGTCCCGGCGGGTGGTGATCTCGTGTGGGGCAGACGCGGGGTGCTGGGCCCCGGCGCTGGGCGCCCGCCTGCCCGTGGCCTCCCCCGAGCTGCTGCTCATGGGGCTCCTGCGGCAGCGCCTCCAGCTGCGGCCCTTCCTGCTGCGCCCCCCGGGACCCACCCCGGGGACCCTCGTCACCTCCAGGGGACACCTGGGGCCCCCCAAAGGCTTTGGGAAGGAGCGAGACGGGGGCGCAAGCGATGACACCCCCCAACCTCCCCCCCCCCTCCTTGGGGACACCCTTGGGGGCACCCGTGTGTCCCCCCCCAATAAAGAAGGTTTTGGTAGTAAAAATGGGGGTGATTGTGGGGACAGCGGACACAGGGGTGTCACCTCCCTGGTGGGGGACCCCAAACCCCCTCAATTTGTGGGGACACGGGGGTGTCACCTCCCTGGTGGGGTGGGGGACACCAAACCCCCCCTTTTGGGGGGACATGGGGACACAGGGACACATGGGGACAAGGAGGGGACATGGGAGGAGACACAGGAGGGACCATGGGTGTTACAGAAATTTTCACACGATTAATGAAAACGTTCTTGTGAGTTAGAGAGACAAGAATCAATAGGGGTGAAATAGAATAGTGAATAGAATAATTAATATAAGCCTATCTGAATAAACACAGGTGGGCTTTTACAATCCATGAATGTTCTCAAAGCTCCTTGTGTAACCCTGACCTAGGACTGAACAAATCATCAATCAATCAAAGCTTAATGAGTAGCTAAGCAGGAGTAGGCCTAGAAGTATTACCTTTTGGTGATTTTAGTAAAGGGGATGTATGGTTAACCTCTTCTTTACCTTCAAAGAAATATGGGACACTTAGAAATAAGCATTAGTATAGATAAGGTTCTAAATATAACTTTAGTTGTTTTTAAGGTTGAACGTTTAGGAGACACTGGCGGTGGGAACCGGACTCTGGTCAACCTGGATCAGGACGGGACGCTGATCACGGCAAGAACATTAAGGACGCCGATCACAGCAAGAACATCGAGGACGGGGTGTCGACCGGAGTCGGAGCGGAACCAGAACATAAAGATCAGCGTACTGATGGAAAAGAATGGACTTTTGTGGACTCTTGACGAAGGAAGAAAGAGGAATTGAAATAGTTAGTGGATTATTAAGAGCAGCTCGTGAGAAATTTATGATGTAATTGATTATTAGTTTCTATATAAACCGATAGCGAATTTGAGTCAGGTACCATTCACTGCGGTGGTGGTCCAACTCTGAGTTGTTTAATAAAACCAGCAAACCCAGAGACCCGGACTCTGCCAATTTTCTTTAACAGAATTTGGCACCCCAGATGGGACTCTAGGACACTGCTCCGATTCTCTGAGCATTCCCATCTCCAACGCCTAATTGCCGGCAACAAGGGTGAGTTCACCTGGTGGTCTTGGGAGCGGGTATACTCAGACACTAGGAGCCCGTGTGTTTAAAATTGCTGAGGAATTTTTGAAACAAAGGTAACCCGGGAAATTAAGGAAAAGATAAAATGGGAATTGTACCCAGCATTGAAAGGGGGACGCCCCTTGCTGAGGTTTTGGAGAATTGGAATAGAATCCCGTTGGCCGGAACATGTGGGAAAAAGGAGATTGATTTTGTTGTGTCAAGAAGAATGGCCATTTTTAACTAGGATCCGAGGTGGAGGACCTAGAGACATCTGGCCCTCTAAAGGGACCTTTGATGCACAAAGTTGAAATTTTTAAGGGTAATCCTCGAGGATGAAGGGAGTCAAGATATTGATTTTTGGTATATTTGGTACTATTGGGCAAATGCAAAGAAAGGCAAAAAAAGAGCCTAAACAAGTGAAACCTTCCATTCCTTCAGCGCCCGTGCTGGAGAAATCGAATCCTTTCACTGACAAGGGATTTGGCATGTATCCCATGAGGTTGGAATACATCCCAAACCCTAGAGCTGGACCTGGAGCTCCACCAGAGGTTCCACCAGTCCAACCTGTTGTGAGACATGAACTTTGGAAACAAGGAGATTTAGTAAACTGGCAATCAAAATGCCACGCATCAGAGAGGATGCTGAAAAATGTGCTTAGATGCTATCTGGCATTTTTACTGATTATTCTCCAAATTGGAATGATGTAAAGACCCTCATGAGAGAGCTCTTTACAGCAGAAGAGAGGGAAAAAAAAACCTTACAAAAGGATCGGGAAATTACATAAAGAGTTCAAACTCAAGGGCTACAGCCCTGGCCCGATCAAAACCCAAATTGGAATTTGGCCACTGAGGATGGCGCCAGACTCCAACGAGAAGCCCTACAGCAACTGGTGGAGGCTGTTCGGCAAGCTGGCGAAAAAAAAAAAAAAAAAATTACTAATTGGACAAAGGTAATGGAATGTAGGCAAAAAACCTGATGAACATCCCAGTGATTACTGGAATCGGTTAAAAGCTACCCTCCTGAAATATGGAGGAATGACAAGGGAGAATTTTCAGGAACCCCTTGCAATCAGTGTATTTGTGGATCAATCTGCACCTGACATGAATAAATATTTCAAGAAACATATGCCAGGGTGGCAAGGCGAAAGCCTCACAAAGATTCTTGGCATTGCCACCTTTGTATATGATGGGAGAAGTGAAGAGCAAAAGAAACAAGATCAAAGAAAAGAGAGAAAGGAACGAGAGAGGGATATCAACCTTTCGGCACCGCAACTACTCAGAATTACCAGCACGGCAGGGGAAGAGGTTTTTCACAACGCTGTGGAAGGGGAGACCGAGGAAGATAAAGATTCATTCCCTCTCGAACTGATACTCTGGAATGGTTTTTTTTTACTGTGGTAATTTAAGGCACATCGTCCGGTATTATCCTCTGAGACCACCTTCCAACAACGGTGGGAGAGACGGAGCGGAAAGACTGGGGCGTCCACGTTCTCGCTGAGAAATTTATGGATCGGGACTCTGGGATTAAGGTAGATAACGAGGGACTTATCACAGCTAAGGTAAATGGCACTCCTGTTAAATTCTTAATAGATACTGGTGCAACTTTATCATTGTTAAATTTTCATGTGTCACAGCTATCTGATGAATTTGTAAAGGTTACTGGGGTTTTGGGTGAAGAGAAGTTGCCGCTTTCTCTTCCCCTTCCTATTGTTTTTGATGATCGTTTGATATGAGGTTGATTTGTTATTTTGCCAACTTCTCCTATTTCACTATTTGGGAGAGATTTATTACAGGAATTGGAAACATGCATAGATTTAACTCCCAAAGGAATTTGATTGATCGTAATGGGAATGCAAACTATAGAAATTCAAGAAGGTGAGCTTAAAATCCCAAAAGAGTTAAAGAATGTACCTTAAAAATTATGGAGTCTCTCCGGAGATGATATTGGACTGTTAAAATCTGCAGAACCTGTAGTGATTAAAACAAAAGGAGGGACTCCCCCGTCTATTAGGCAATACCCAATTGTGGCAGAAGCTATCCCAAGTATTGGAAAACAAATAAAATCATTTTTGGAAAAGGGGATTTTAAAAGAATGTCAAAGTTACAAAGATGGGGATCCAGAATATAGATTTGTATTTGTAACTGTTCCCCATCCAGTCGTACCTGATTCAAATTTGATTGTTACTCAAATACCTATTTGGGGAAAAAGTTACACTGTATTGAATTTGACTGGAGCTTTCTTTAGCATACCTGTGGCTGAGGAAAGCCAGCACATATTTGCCTTCACTGGCAAGGGAAACAGTTAACTTGGACTCGGTTACCCCAGGGATTTACAAGCTCACCAACTATATTCTCCCAAATTTTGAAAGGGGACTTGGCTGATCTGGTTTTTCCATGTAAGTCTAAATTGATACAATATGTAGATGATTTATTGTTAGTATGTCGTTCAGGGAAGGATTGTGTTACAGGTACTCGGTATTTGTGTAATAAATTGGTTGTAAAAGGTCACCGAGCATCTCCATCAAAATTGCAGTCCATCAAATGGGGTCCGGAGAAGCAAAAAGGTTTTACAACTCTGAAAGGTGCCTTAATGCAAGCACCGGCTTCAGGTTTACCAGATTATAGTAAACCTTTCAAATTATATTGTGATGAGCGAAAGGGAAACGCTGGAGGAGTTTTAGTCCAAACTTTAGGACCACATGAAAGATCAGTAGCATATTTTTCTGCTCAATTAGATCCAGTTATACAAGGGACACCATTTTGTATAAAATCAGTAGCTGTGGCAGCAGAAATGGTAGAAAAATGTAGATCAATAATGCTGGGACATCCCCTAACCGTATGCATACCCCATGAAGTTGAAATATTATTGAAACAATATGCAGAAAATCACTTTCACCGCAACGGGCACATAGATATGAACTGGTTTTACTTTTGGCTGACAACATCACACTTCAAAGGTGCAATACTTTGAATCCAGCCACTTCAATACCTTTGCCGACTGAAGGGGAAAAGGATCAACATGACTGTACCCAGGTATTGGCAGTATCCAGTAAACCGCGCAATGATCTTCAAGACCAACCCCTGAGTGACCCAGACATCAGCCTTTTGACAGACGGCTCATCCTTATATGAGGAAGGAAAAAGGTATACTGGCTTGCAGTAACAACAGAAAAAACTGTGTTAAAAGCTAACCCTCTTCCTAGTGCTGCAGGGGCACAAGGCGCGGAAATCATAGCGCTTACTGAGGCTGCAAAGTTGGCAAGAGGGTTAAAAGCTAACATTTACACAGACTCTAAATATGCTTTTGGAGTTTGTCATGCTACAGGTATCCTGTGGAAAGAAAGAGGATTTTTGACTTCAGCTGGAAAAACCATTGCACCCGGGAAGGAGGTACGTGAACTTTTAGAAGCTATACAGTTATATAAAAGCTCACACAAACCACCAAGATGCACTGTCGCGAGGAAATCGCTTGGCTGATCAGGCTGCGAAAGCTGCAGCCAAACAAATTCATCTTATTATGGCAGTTCTGTGTGCAGCAGAGAAACCTGACAGGCTTCCAAGTGCAGAGGAGATGTATGAGGCTCTTCCAGAGGAAGAAATGAAATTTTCGAGACGACTTGGAGCGGAACAACGGGATGGGCAATGGACATTGGGCAACAAACCCCTACTCCCGAAAAGGTATTTACTACCTGTTTTTCGGTAGTTCCATGAAAAATGCCATGGGGGACCTGAGGGACTTGCACAGAGAACTCAACGGCTGTGGGCTGCACCCGGAGTCTGCTCCGCAGTGAAAAGGATTACTGAAAGCTGTAAACTTTGCCGACAGTATGCTACCACTAGGATTCAGCCACCTCAAGGTAAAAGACCGCCCGCGGTGTTTCCTTTTCAAAGATTACAAAGTGATTATGCTGAAATGCCAAAAGCAATGGGGTGTTTGTACTTGTTAGTGACTGTAGATCAGTTATCAGGATGGGTAGAAGCCTTCCCAGCAAGAAAGAATGATTCAAAAACTGTAGTGAAAGCGCTGTTGAAAGAGTTAATACCCCGATATGGAGTTCCTGAAGTAATTGACTCGGATAGAGGAGCTCATTTTTCAGCAGCGATTCTGTTCCAAGTTTATAATGCTTTAGGAGTCACAGGGAAGTTACATACACCCTATCACCCTGAGTCCTCTGGACAGGTAGAGAGAATGAACAGGACCATAAAGGAAAAGATTGTTCAAGTGTGTAAAACAACAGGATTGAAATGACCAGAGGCTTTAAATTTGGTTCTGTGGGACATTCGGAACACACCCAGACAACCTGTTGGGTTATCGCCAGCAGAAATATTGTTTGGGCGAGTTTTGGCTGTTCCAGGCACTTATTTACCAGCAAAAAAAAAAAAAGTTTATTGGATGGAGATGAACGAGTGACACAATATATACTGTACTTACAAAATTCGTTCTTTGAAATGCGAAAGCATGCCTATTGGTATCGAGGTGGATCTCCTGAGATACAAGTACATAATATTCAACCAGGAAACAAAGTATTGATAAAAAACTTTAAGAGGAAAAATAGATTTGAACCAAAATGGGAAGGACCCTATGTTGTACTTTTAACTTCTTTTTTATGCTGTCAAAGTTGCAGGGAAAGAAACCTGGATCCATCATTCTCATGTCCGCAAGGAACCCGAGGAAAGATGAAATATTTTAGTTTGTTCCTTTTTCTTTTTTTCCATCTGTAAATGTTGCTGTTTCACCTTGTGTAAGATTTGCTATTCGTTACCATGATTCCAATACCAATGCCTCTCGTGTGCTTTATAATAATTGTTCTTGGCGATCTGCAGGCTTCTTTATAGCAATTAAGACAAAGACTGGGGAACTCATTTTTACATCTAGCTATCCAAAGATTGAGCCCAGTGGAATTATTTATCAATTTGGAAAAAACAATAGTAAATGTATCTGGGGAAACAGAAAAATTAGCCAATGCCTCGATGCACGGATTTCTGACATTGCAAAAGGAAATTACAGAGCTCTCTAAAATCACAATTCAAAATAGAATGGCTCTAGATATGCTGTTAGCCTCACGAGGAGGAGTGTGTACAGTTTTAAGTATCAGTTGCTGTATGTACACAGACCGATCAGGAGAACTGCTCACAGATGTGCACAAAATTTGGGAAGTGAGTTCTGTGATGCAAAAGGTAGAAAGGGACGACACCTCACAATCCGTGCAATACAATAACACTCTACCGTGCAACAAAACGCATACCATACACACGAGACAATGCAAGAGAAAATACAGTAAAAAAATACCAGACGTACAATACAAATACATTAGAACACATATATCACAACACGGATAATACAATACAACCCAGTACATACAGTGCAATAATTACACTACGATAAAATGCAATACACAAAATAGATCAGAAAATACAATACATACATTGCAATTCGAACAATGCAATACAAAATACAGTGCATGCAAGAAAAGACAAAATACAATATGGTACATACAATACCAAAGGCAATACCTACAGTAGTATACAGCACAATACGTACACTACAAGCCAAAATACATTGCAATACATACAGTAGTATACAACGCAATAAATACAATAAACACCATACCGGCCTGGCCCGGGGCTGCCCGAGGGCTGGGCAGGGCAGGGCCCGAGGCCTGGGGCCGCCCGAGGCCCGGGGCCCGAGGCCCGGGGCCCGAGGCCGAGCTGGGGCTGCTGTTGCTGTCGCCTAGCAACGGGGCCAGGGCGCTCACCATTGGCCGAGCCCACTGTCATCAAGGCCGCCAGCCAATGGGGTGGCGCTCTGCTGCAGGAGGGAGAGGAAGAGGCGGTGCCCAGGGGTGCCCGTGCCCGCCCTGCGGCGGTTGGGGGAGGCCGGGGGTCTCCCTGCGCGCAGCTGGGGCTGCTGAGCTCCCCGCCTGCAGCCGCTGTGGCAGAGGCCCCGCGGGAGAAGCTGCCCTCGCAACGGGGACACAGGGCCCGGCCCGGCCCGGCCCGGCTTGGCCCGGCCCGCCCGAGGAGAGCCGGCCCGCAGGCCGTGCCCAGGGCCTGGCTGGAGCCGGGCTGTGTCAGGGCAGAGCCGCCTCAGCGAGCCGTCCCCACGAGGGGCCGTAGCAGGTCTGTACCGCGGGCGGGGGGCGTGCTCCAGGCTTGGCTGCGGGGGGGTTTGTGCCGGGGCCGGGGCTGAGGCGAGGGGCCGTCGGGGCCGGGGCTGAGGCGAGGGGCCGTCGGGGCCGGGCAGGGCTTGTCTGCGCTGGGCTGCCCGGCTGTGCCCCCGCGGCCGGTGCCTGCGGCGGGCTCTGCCTTGGGCGCCGCTTCCTCTCCCCTCTCCCCGGCGCTGCCAAGGCGCAGGCGGGCGCTGCCTGGCGGGAAGCTCTGCCGGGCTGCTCCCGCCCCTGGCCGGGGCTGTCGGCGCCCCCTCCTTCCCCCGGGGCTCCCTCCCCTCCCCTCCGCCCCCCTCCCGTCTCCCGGCGGCGGGCGCACGCGCAGCTCTGGGAAGCTTCGGCG